>NC_036442.1:2555298-2855298 GCF_000184455.2 Aspergillus oryzae RIB40
GCTGGATCGACCACTGTACAGTATGATGCTTGTTGCTGTCGTCGTGTTTTCTTCTCTACAGTCAGCTGCGAAATCAGCCTGCCCCCCAACACTTTCGCGGTCTCTGTAAATCCTTAGTTTCCGGATTACTAATATTATAAGCATGATATTATTGGTTGGGTAATGCATTCTATAGCCATTACTGGTTTAGCTCCTATGCCAAGACAATTTTAAAACGAATGAAATGGATTTTGCTGGGCAAGCTGATTTCGCAGTTAACTGTACCTTATTGCTAGACATGTCCCATTCGAGAGAAAAATGGAGGTACATATTCTAACACAAACTGCCGATGCTATATTTCCCGTTCAGATAAGCTAAAATCTCACACATTCTCATGCATCCGCTTCAGTATAATATTCCGCCTCTGCTCAAGGTTGGAAATTCCGTTACTGTAGATAATGATCTGGGCGGTACTGTATCGTGAGATTTTTTCTTTTTTTTTTTTAAAAAAAAAAAAAAAAAATTTCATTGCTCTTCGTTAAACTCTTCGATTCTAGAATATTAATAAAACTATAGTATCCAGGTTACGTAAATCTGTGCTACAGATGGCAGCCACCACGTTATGACACGCTCAAAACAGTAGGGGGAAAAGAATCTATTTCTTCTTACTTTCGAAAGGACAACTACCCCCGTCCTTCCCCACTTTGTGTGTCTGCAGGGCACCCTAGACTCAGCTAGTTCCACTAACTAAATATCTCAACATGATCAAATTGACGTCGCTGAGATTAATTGTATATATTATGCTCGAACACTCCAAGGAAAAGGGCCTAGTTTTGGAACTCCTACTTCTGATCCACTTTAGATCAAATTTGTCTCCTTTTGGAGTTTTCTTATTCCCTTTGAGATTTTTTTTTTTTTTTTGGGTGCTTCTGGCTATCTAATTCGACCGAAAATTCTTCGACAAAGCCATATCTTGCTCCTTTCGACATCATCGAAGTCTTTGGCAAGGTACGAAAAAGTTAAAATGATAAGTATCTGACAATACTAGGCGGTAAGGGAAAGAAATAATGTTGCAATCTAGGAAAGTAAGTTGGAATTGAATAAAAATCTTAGGTTTCCACAGATGATTCTTTCAATGTTACCCAACGTTAGGGTACTGTAAAGTCTCCATCAGCCTGCTCTGAACAACCATTATGAGCCAATCGGTATAGCACAAAAATAATCACTAGCTAGGTCTTAGTGTTGCATATCGTGGGAACAGACTTTAATAATCTAAATTTTTTGAGCAATATCCAGTATGTATATTCCGGGGATACCTTGGTGTTGGTCGGTGGTAGAGCTTTCCTTCAGTCCATCCGTGGTGTACCCAATTTATGTGTTCAACGCTGGCGTCAACTTCTCAGTTTCAGTCGTTCAACTTCCGATACAATACAGTCTAAAGGAGTGTACAGTATCGATTCCTATTACTATGATGCGTGCAGTTTTAGACCCTACCCCACACGAATAAAGAGGAGAACCCTTTATAGGGACCTCTTTGTCTCAACATCCTAGACTTATCCTCTACGCATCTGCTCTGCATTATCCATTCTTTGATATACTCTCGAATCCTGTGCGATGGCGGTAAAGAAGAATACACCCCCAGTTAGTGATAGAGAATTTGCAAGCTTGGTTGCGGATAAGATGATTCTCGATTTTCTGGATGATATGATCCTGAACCTCAAATGTGAGAGAGCTGTGAGCGCTATTGCCAAGAAAACAAATGGCTACTTGCTGATCGGGGGTGAATCAATTGATAAAATCTAGTACGCCACCAATTTTTGAGAGAACTTATACAGTGCACTATCGAATATTTAGTAACAATAATAAATATTCTGAGGAAGACCTCGATGCTTTAGCTAGGCACATGAAGGAGAAACGTCCTCATTTAATGGATGTGCTGAAGAGCTACGAGCATCAAGTGGGAAACGTGGTTGAAATAGGCCTGATCCCTGACGATTTAAGCTTGCAAAACATGGGAGAAAGGGTGAAGAGAGCCTTAGCCGCAGACCACGAAGAAGCTGCTCGTGACAATTGTATACGGACTTCAATGGAATGGAAGTGGCAAGGGTACGCCTAATGTAGCTCTTACTAAGGCATGCGGCCTTCCGTGACGGGGGTTTGATTTGAGTATCGACTCAACGCGTCTTGAAATCTTCCCTTCCGACCGACGCGAAACCGCTGCTACGTCGGTCACGAAGGTTGCGCTTCCAATGAGAATTATGAGTTTTTCGCTTCTCTTCCGGTTTTTTCAGCGAGCTTTCTTCTATTTTATGATCGGATTGAGATATTTATAGCCTACTTAAGGCCGTGTAATCTGGTCATTTTGTTTTATTTGTTCCTGCTAAGTATTTTCCTCAAGCTAAGTTTATACCGATATGCCATGTTTATCCACTTCCTTGCGTAACAGTAGCAAATCAGCCTTGAGTCCCGCAATGCAGTTACAGGCATTCTGTAAAATCAACGCCTTTCTACTAGGCTTTCTTCCTTTCTTTGACTTCCCATCAATGCCGTTCAGGTCTTCGGTCTTTATGGCGCAAGATCTAGTTATATCTTCGAGTTGCTCAAATTTAGCATTTATATTATCTCGATACCGCTTTTCGTTCCGGTTATGTGCCTTCTTTCCTACTTCGGATAGGTTTGGGTCCAATCTTTTCGACACAATCTTTTGTGGGTGACGAAGTCGTACAACTCCATCTCGTGATGGTCGCGTTTTCTGTTTTCCTGGCTGTTGACTTAGAACAGGAGCGTCCAGCCCACAATTCAAGTCGGCGTTTTGGGATCTAGTTGTATTATGTGGTTCTACTTGCTTCGCTTGTTTTATGTGAGGTTTTTCGTTCCAAATTGACTCTTAAGTTCTTTTCATGCTTCGTAGGCAAACTATCGGGGTAGGTAACTTTTTCAAAGTCGCTGTGCTGCGGTGAAGAATGGCATGCGGTTATGCTCTAGTGTTTCAAATACTGTCAGCATGCTTTACACAATTATAACAACTGCCTTAGGTTGCACAGGGACGGAAAGGAAGGGCTTATTTTGAACTTACTGTGGGGGTATTGGAAGCGCAGGTCGCAGTGCTTGAGGTCCCTGATTGATAAATCATACCACATGTCTCTAGCAGCTCAGGGAAGTTGTTAGCACTTTCCATTGCCCTATTGGACCAATATAGCAATGGCTGCGCTTGGTCAAGGAGTAGCCATGGCCATTGGTTGTTTTCTCCCATAATTTCTGTCGAAAAGGTAGAGTTACACGTATGAAGGAGAACCAGGTCGACCAAGGTGCCCAGTTAGCATCTTTGCATATAGCTGAGAGGAGTGGTTAATATGCGACAATTTGTATTGAGCTAAGCATTCCTTAGCCTTACGATGACTTGGTTTAATAACTCAGCACTTGGCGACGTGACATGCTGTGTTCCTGTGGAGAACATCTGGTTGTGACGTAAAAGACTTTCGGGTGAGGCTTGAAAGGCGGGAGCCGTATTTGAACCCCTTCATTGAGGGACGCAGTTTTTGAGTTTCACCCTAGACTTGAATCGGAAGGTGATCTAGTCTTTATAGGCATAAATGTTGGCTCGAAGCATGAAGATTTTCTATCTAGGTACAACTTATATTCCGAGACGCTCTCACCCCTATATCATCATATCGCGGAGGGTTAAACATTTGTGAAAACAAAGGGGGAAAGAAAAAGAAAACCACAAGAGATCATCACGATCGCCTCTCCAGCACATCCGGTCCAGAACCTGTAAACTTGCTAAATCGCCAGGCTAAGTGCGGGAAGAACATCACTGCAACGGGCTTTGTCATAGTCGGGTTTATACACCATGGGAAACCTTGTAGAAGAAAGGATGTATGAATATGCACTACAAAAGGTGATTAGAACTAACTCCCTTGGTAAGTCTCAGGTGCCTAGTAGGAAATGTTTCTAGGTGATCTCATTTCTATGGATCACGGTTGAATACGGCCTCTTTGATGGGTAAATAAAGATATTGCTTGAATCTGTTCTTTGCTTTTTCTTGTCTGTAGTGAATTGTCTGTAGGCGCTATCAATAGGCGCCAACTATCTAGTATTTTTGAATACACTGAGTTACGGAGGGCATAGTACTTAATTGTAGAGTATGTCTACCCTGAAGGGATGCAAGTTACCCTACCCTTCGTTCTGTATACGCATGTCTTTCTTCTCTCCCACCTTGGAATAGTACCTCTTCTATCTGATACTGTGCCGTATTTTGGGACTTCTCGAGATGGACCTTTTTAGTCTTCAAAAAGGCCTCCGTCTGAAACGGTTTGTGTCATTACTATCAAGTATCGTGCTCTGTACAACGTACCCTCTGTTCTGAATAGAGGGGAGAACCCCACACAGTACCTGGTAATGAAGTTATTCAGCAGCTTTGTGGGCGAAAAATTCAGCACATTCCTCAAAATCAACAGTCCCTTCTCGGACCAAAAGTGTAACGTACACCATGATCTTGGTTAGATCAGTCTCATACGCCATCTGGATCCAAGGCGACCTCAGAACAATGGTGATGGTATCTATCACTGCAGTACCCAAGTACATATGACTAAGGTATCGGAATCTGTGTAACAGGCGATCAAGAGCGGTATTTTTCATCCGTTTCTCGGGCCATGGTCAATAGCTGGGGATACAGAAAAGAAATATAAGTCACTGAGCAATTCATTGCAGAAGCATCGAAGTGGGACGACTTTTCTGTACAAGGTAATTTGGATATCACCGTGCAATATTCGAGGGTACAACAGCTAATGGTCCATTGGGTAGCCGTTGAGAGCTTTGGTAATTTGCTTCCAGAGTTACATGGAAAGTCTGATGCACTTCGTCCCACATCAGGCGATATCCCATTTGCCAGACCTCCCACTAGTACGAGCCTTCAGCCATCCAACATCCTACAGCACAGGGGGGTTGGCGCAGCTATAATGGCTGCAAGGTCATTGATAATGACATATGTTCACAAGAAGGACGTCCACATTCCCCCACCGCAGGTAAAGCAGAATTCATACAAAAGGTCTTGGCCTCAGAGCCTGTAGACAGATAAAAATCAAATTTATATTCGGATATAGATCTGAATATTGTAGAGTAGTTGTGTGCTACCATGATCTCGATAACAAATTCTCACAACTGGTGCCCGTAGGAAAAGAAAGGCCTTCCAGATTCATCAGATCACATGTAGGTAATCAATTCACTTTCAGCGAGGGCGACCGGGTGCAAAAGGAAAAGGAGAGCCAAGTGGCAGTGACGGGCATGGTTGGCTGCTGCATAACACAAACTTTTGCGCGTATATAGCGTATGCGGGGGGTTGAATAGACGTTGCGAATGGCTTCTGGATTAAGTAAATTGCCCAGATGCGTTATGTGCACATCTACTGTGTAGCACTTGTCCAGCACTGATTCTATTGTGTTATTCTGTATTATATGCCATCGTTCTCCTGCGGTCGCACTGTAAACCTGGGTCATTAATAAAATAATGCATTAATATAATCAGACTATGGTCTAAGTTAAGCATCGGTTATATAGTTCCAATCGCTCTTCATTTTCGGCTTTGAGACCTTTAGATGACAGCCGTACGGACGGTTCCTGGATTAAAGTGTGAATGAAAGATTCTACATAATCTAATCCTATAGCTTCAACCTATTTGGTTTCTCACTTTAGTCAACAACTTCCGCCATTTTTCACGCTTTGAAGAGTATGTCTTCGGCTTAGAGATCCGTGGAGCTTCTCTTATGGCCAAAGCTGTACCCAAGGATGAAATAGTTCGCGTTACCCCCCCTGAGTGTAAAATAGATGATGGCTGAGCTGTATCTGTCTTGTCCACTAGGATCATCCCCGAATCGGAATTGCACTTTATTGTTGTCGCTTCTGAGTTTGTGGAGTCCATGGAACTTCTCCTTTCGGTGAACTCTGATGTGGGTATTAAAAATCTGCTCAAATGCATCTCCTGCTTATACATACCTAGTGTTCTTTTGTAGTGGGCGAGGGGAGCTTCGGTTTTCGGTAGGGCATCGTACTTGCCTACACAAAAGCTTTCTCTAAGAATGACCTCATTTCGTCCCGGTTCCCTAACAGTGTGAGACCTTTCATCCCCTATATGCAATCTGCTATACAGATCTTCCAGGTCGCTGCGCTCAAGGGAATAATCGATGGTGTTTACTGTTGCAGGTTGGAATGATTCGCGCTCGCTTCTTGGAGACATCTTGGTGTCCTCAGAAGGACTGGGCTTCTCGTCAAGAGCTTCATTAACAAGTTGGCTGTCAGTAAAATAATCCTAAGGAAATCATAGAAGGCTTACCCATTATTTCGTATGGCCAGAGATCATGAACTTTAACAGAATTTCTTCGACTGGAGGAAAAGAAGGACGCGAGTAGCTATTATATACACCGTCGTCTCGCTAGATCGCGGACTAGTACAGGTTTGAGCAGAATTTCCAGCCGATAAGCAAAAGTTTATGCTCAGTCTAGACGTTTTATCGGGCCACTTTACGCAAAGAAAAAGTTACTGGCCTCAGGCTTCAACCACACTGTCATTAAATTGATTTGTACCTAGAAATTATTCATGCACGATAGGAAATTACTACATTGTTTCCAAGGTCTTGGGAGAACTATTCAATCACAAGAGACCTGGGATGTGTTTATAGGCATGCTGGCTCCCGAAGTAGTATGAAGTCAGTAAACAGGGGGTTTGAGTCTTCATATGTAATAGAATGATGATGCTTACATTACTATAGTAGATGCTCTGATGAGATACTAAATAAGTATATTTATGGTAAAATGCGATGCCTCATAAAATAGAAAACAGAATCTGTATATTTAGTCTAAACGATACCTAGAAAGACGTGATTCTTGAAGTCTGACCAGGAGAATATTCAATACAAGCAGAATATACGCTACGCAGAGCGCAGTGGTGTATTATTATTCAGGGTTAACGTCCATATAGAGCCATTCGCTATGGCAGACACAAAAAGAGCCTGCGTAGTATAGAGGGTTATACTGGGCAAAGAATAGCCAAAGCTAGGCGGTCAATAATATCTACAAAGCAGAGTATAAAAAAAGTCCTGCGAGGCCTATAGGCAGAGTACGCCGCTACAGCTCATATCGACAACGCCTTATGTCAATGTTTTGGTCTTTATCATGACAGATTACTGGGAAATATAATCACAATAACTTTCCATGAAAAGTCACTAAATACTGAAATCTGTCACTGACAATGTGTAAAGCGGTTTAGAAACCATCATTCATTAAAAAGAGCAGGTCTTCGTAGCGTTACTGTGTCATCTCTCCAAGACCAGTAAAAGCGTGACCAGTTTTTAGGCACGCACTACTTTTGTGAACACAATTGACTGCATTCATTAATTCTGGTTCTGTCAAAAAATGGTATTAACTGAAGCCTTGGGGACGTCCAAGATCCTCCATTTAGACATCGCCTTCTGTAGTGCAAGTGAACGGGAGTACTCAACGTATGTCCTTGCTATACGAACATGCATTAAATAAATGAATTGAGGTTATTGTCATACAGATATAGCTCGATAATTGGGAAGTTAGGATCTCTAAGCGAGTAGAGGATAGCATGTTGTATCAGATTTGGTGAAGCCCAGGATATTCAAATCGACTGACCTCTCTTTCTATTTTCACTTTGAATAGAACAACAGAATTCATTATCAAGGATATTATGGGGGGAGAAGAAAGAAAACAGACAAACCATAAGCGGCTCGACCCTGGTACCGATTCTGCGTTTCTGTGCCTGGCCTCCAGCACTGAACTAACCTCAACAGCCCCGCAAATCCCGAGTACAGTTATTCAACCTCATCCAACGAAGGAGTATAGGACCAGAAAGTGCGTGCGGAATAGAGCGCAAACCATGCTAGCCACATTAACTCTTTCATAGACGGACTCGTCTTCGTGATAAGAGGGTGCTATTCAACATCAGCCTGCATCCTAAATGAAAGCTTCGCTGCACATACCTTCCTGAGCTCATCCACTGAATTGGCAGAAGTAGTAGTTGATAAGAAGTCCAGTGCAGTGGAACCGGAAGACGGGCGATTGAGGCTGTCCACGCCCACTACGCCCTCGTCTTTTACATAGCCCTGCATCAATTCCATAGTCACGTTAGCGACAGAGGTCAGGTCAGCTCTTGATGATTCATCCGGAGGTCGTCTACGGCAGCAGTCTATGCGTGCTAAGAAGCGTCAGTGATCTCTCGACACGAAAGTAATTAAATATCGTTGATTTATTACCAATTTTAATTTGTCCCTCGATGCTCATCAGGATACTTGAACTTTTCAGAGACGTATGCCTGATCCGTTTTGAGGATAAATAAGAAAGACCACTGAGAAACTAGGAGCATTTACCACATTGATTGTGTGTTAACTTGCAAATGTGGAGGTCTAACTAACCTGCTCCATGATTGCGGCGAGCTGCCGCTCATTGGGGAAAACTTTGCATGCAACGATGTGTTCAAGAGTGAGCGGGTAAAATTCACTCACGGTATATAATATACCATCAAACTGAAAGCACTCAGTAGCGGAGAAGATCTTTTCATGACGAAAGGAACGAAGAGCTTGCATTACGTTTTTGCCATCCTTAGCTGCAAACTGGCGAATTGTCTGAATATCTGAAGGATCAGATCGACGGGTAACTATGGCTACAGTGCCAGCTAGATCACAATCAAATCGTTTTTCGAAGCTTTTCCAAGGACATACTTTATGCAGTACTGGCAGGGATCGGTATCCGGAGTTGGTAGGGTGGAGTAAAGCCTCATCTCGGTGCTGGTCATGCTTGATGCTTTCGTTTATCTGGGTTAATGGAGCCGGCGTCTTCTCAGTCAAACAGCCGCTTGAATATGGTATTTTGTTCACCAGGCGCTCCACTTTGTTGGCCTGTACGGTGGATGAAGCGTTCGTTCCTGGAAGGGAAGCAGGGGGCTTGATTGAATCGAGATGTTCAACATCAAGCAAAGTCAAGTGTTTTTCTTTCTTGGACGACATGATAGTATTAACTGGAAGCGGACATGTCTGAATGCAGTAGGTTGAGATAAGTAGAAACAAAATTATCAATTCCACGCCTGCACCAACAGACAAGTTCTATATAGACCCCGGCCAGTCTTCTTGAGGGGAAAGGGCCCTCCCTCAGCAGTGGCCCTCAGCTGTTGGAGGGTCAAATGATTCAGTTCCTTCAAATACGGCATTGATCGCGCACCGTATCTACCCAATTCCTATTGTACCTCAGTAGTTCTATGATATTTGTCTTTTTTTTTTTTTTTTTTTTTTTTTTGAATAGCTGGACCAAATGCAGCGGGCCTTGTTTACTGAGGAAGAGGTGCGCCTCGCCTCCGAGCGACACCTGAAATATCAAGGGTCGGCGAAAGTCAGCATCAATGACATTGAATTTGACCCACCATTGCCTCGAGACCTAGACTCGAGAAATCTAGACAGGATTTGCCAGATCTTTCGAAAGAATCGCTGTCGTCGCCTTGACGTGGAGAATCGTATTCCAGTGATCGTAGCTCGAAATGATCTCTCCACGGCACTCCAGCAAGCGGAAGTGACAGCCGGCGCTTTGATGACTAAAAGTGCTAAGCATCTTCCTAGTCTCCGGTTCCCATCAGGCCAACTGCGGGGTCTGCATGGACGACATCGCGCGCAGGCTGGCTCCATGGTGCTGGCGCCCATCGACCGATGGTGGGCCGTAGACCTATATTTTGACGGTCAGGCCGCTGCCTTATTCCAACTCTAGAAGCGACGAGAACTGACTGTGTGCTTCGGTACAGATATTAGTGAGGAACTAAGGACGAATTTAGTAGAAGAATATGCCAACCAGAAGGTGCCAACTGATGGCGAAATATATCGAAAAATACGACAATATGAAGGTGAGCAGAACGAGCCTTTCCGAGAGCGGTGGTTCGTACGATTGTCAAAAAGCAATCAAGGCCGGCTGGAACAACTCGACAACCGCAGAAATCGCCGGCTTCGCGGCGCTTTTGATAAATTGCTACGGATTCCAGGCATCTGGCCCAATGGGATGAGGATCAGCATGCTACATCGTCTGATTGCCACTGACTGTGTAGAAGTGAGTAGTTACCAATATTAACCTTTTTCCTACTCTCGGCCAATTTGCAATATACATCTGACAACACGTAGGAGATGATTACCTATCTCAAACACATTGAGCAGTTCTGGTCATCTCTCGTCGGCGCCGATACGGCTGCCATGAAGAAAATAGATCAAGATACTGTAGATAACCTGCAGCTTTTGGCCCCCGGAAAGAGCCGCGCGGATAAAAGTACCGCATGTGGCCTTGTCCTGAGTGGCCGGGCATTTTCAGACTTCAGTGAGACAGAGCGAAAGTCTATCTGGAGCCGTCTGGAGGTCTTTGATGGTCTGGTACCGTCGCTATATACCTTTTTCGAGGATTTCAAATATCTGGAAAACTGCGCACAGTGCATTAAGCGACTCTTCGGCCCCGTTAACGAGTCCATATGGAACACCATGAAACATATGTTCCATGGTTCACCAGACCTTGAAGATGGTTGTCTCATTCAGACGTCGGAGTGCACCGAGCGTCTTCAGCGCGCAGACAGTGCAGAACGCCTCGATCTCGGCTACCGACAGGTTTGGCTCTTTGCCATGCGGAACTATACCCTCATGCCAACTGATCCGAAGAATGATGACGATCTTTTGGCAAAGCCCAATCGAGCCATGGCAGACCCTCGTACGATATACGATATGGCAGACCTCGCGCGCCGCCTTGGATTTCATTCTTCGGAGATCGAGAGTATCTTGCAGGGGTCTCCTGACCGCCAGATCGCCCGGGATGCTCTTCTGCAGGCCCGGAAACCCCACCGCTTTCGATATGACGTGGGGGAATTCAATGCTCTTGTCGACCGGATCGTTGAGTGCTTCTCAGCCGCTGTTCCTTATGAGCCTGAGCGGAACCCTGAGCTTTTGGCGGATAGCACCGTAAAGGCTCGAGCCCGATGCGGGACGCCCCAAAAGCGGACGCAGAGGCAAGACAGCCTACATCTGTTTATAGACTATCTTCATAAGGACGAGATCATAATTGCCGATACAATTACCACATTTTTCGTCCGTCGCTGCGTCTATTTTGCTTTTTTCGGGAAACCTTGCTCTCATAGCGACCCTCACACGGATCGCGATGGTGACACGTTTTTCCAGGGTTCACCTGCGTTTTCGCCGTTATTTATAAGGGACGACAGCGCTGCCGCAGACCTGGAGGCCACTAGTCCCGCGAGACTAGTGGCGGAGCAACCTGAATCCGAGCCGCGAGGAGCACCGGCAGGAAGAGGCCAACAGAACATACGGGGGCGACAGCACCAGTCAGGAGTCCATGAGAGATTACGACGCCGGACACGCAAAATGCGAAAGCGAAGACGCCAGACACAACTAGGGGGACAGATTGCTGAGCCATCAATGGAGCTAGACTCCCTGAGCGTAGGGTCCACGAACGACGAGGTAAAGGATAATGACGGCTCGGATCTGTGGATCACCGATGCAGGCACCCCTGAGCCATCACCACCAGCCGTAGCCGTGGATCTGATGTCTAAGGCTACTACACCGGACTCTGAGCATCTAGCACATGATCGGACTGAGCGTCAGGTGAGGTCAGAGCTGGCTGCATCATTAGAGCCGTCTGATGATGGTGTCTTTGAACAGGTCGCTGCACCAGGACCCGTTGAAAGAGACTCAGATCCCTTTGAGTCGACCACTTCCAGTATAGTTACCTCTGGTCAACCACTTGAAGCGGCAGATTTGGAACAAAACCCGAGTAACCCATCCCCCAAGCAACCGCGCAGGGCTGCTAGTGGTGAAAATCTGACCCCAACTGAGCAGACCCCGCCAGAGCCATATATGGAGGAATATATCAATAGGATCCTACAGGCTCGGGAGGAGCAGGACCGGTTGGAGGAAGAGCTCGACCAGGAGCGGCTAGAGAGAGAACTTAATTTCTCCTCAACTCAGCCCAAGGCAGCTCCGGAATCAGTTACGCAAGACCATTCCGGGTCTCCCAAACCTCATGCGCCGACTTCACCGGCATCGTCCAACTATTCCCGACCGGAATTTTACCAACCCGCTTTAGAACAGGACCCAGCAGTCTCTGTTGCTGAGGATCCACCGGAGCCGGTAGCCGCTGTTCAGAACCCAGACCGAGGCACCGCGGAAGGCCACACTTCTGCGGCACGGCAGGAACGTCCCTTGACGGAACTTGATGCTGAAAATTTGAAGCCCCAAGTAGCACCCGGCACCACTAGTGCTCCCGGGGCACCAGAGGGTTCTGCTTCGCCCTCTCCGGATGCCTCGACTAGCCCAGCCCCTTCCACAGTGGCATCCAAGGAAGAGCCGCCGCCGGCCGACATTGTTGAAATCTCATTTTGGTCATTCGAACGAGGGGAATGGCGGCAAACTAACCTTGTCCGCGTGGATGTGTTAGATCCTTCGCCGGTAGAACGGGTTGCGAAGAAATACATGCGGAAGAAATATTCGTTGTACGACGTAAACTTGCAGAGCCTGAGCCCTGCCGGATGCTTTCGTGCCGCGATTGCCGACGGGATTAATAGGATATTCGTGATCTCTGAGCATGAGGAAAGTAAATTGGTAGCCGACGGGCAACTCATCAAGGACCGGCGGCTTCTGTACTCCGTTTCGAAACTGCTGGACCAGGACCAATCGGGGTCAGAACGACAAACCAAGATCTGTCGTCCGCGAAAGCCCGAGTAACATTCCCTTGTCTCCCAAGGACGTCTGAGTATTAAGGAGGGCCTCTTAAGTACAGGGATGATCTGTGAAAGTCCTCTTGAGATCCTTTCGGACACATGTAGAAGATCGGCATATGTAGAAGCTTCTAGGTCTGGGAACCACACCAGAATCTCCTCTTAGACGAGTATTTGAAATGTGTATTATGCCATGTTGACTGAGCCATGAAAGCATTAGACTAAGAGCGTATTCATGCGAAGACTCTTATATGAGAGAAAAGAACATAAAAACACTGACTCAAAACTCTTGTTCTATGACAGATTTCCTCTTGTGAGGATTCTCACAGAAGGTAAGACGGTATGAGAATCCCTACTTGAAATATGTTTCTGCACAAGAAAATTATGGCCATATGAAACATCTCATAGGTCTGGTGGGCTCACAATATTGCCGACATAAATGTACGTTAGTCATGGGATAAACTAGGATTGCATTACCTTGCTCCGAAAGTGGATTGTCCTTCACCACCTAGATATTTTGAGTGACTCTGCTGCTTGCTGCTATCATTGTTTTCCGTGGCTAAAAATGACTCTGTACGCACAATAGCCAATACAGTTGCATACCTCTACGCCTTACTTTTCTTTTGGGGGAGGGGGGGGGGGGGGGGGGTGGGGTTGGTCTGAATAGCATCGGTAGTAAATAAATTTAAGTGAAGGGTGATCAAGAGGGCAAAGAGCCCTCCAGAGCCAAGATCTGAAACCACGCACGGGAACATGCCAAATCTGGCTGAATATTGAAATTACCAGCCTACCAGAGTATTATCAGCTAGCCGCAGTTGGATTGTGACTTTCATTAAAATCGCCAATAATATCTAGCCATATGACGTGCCATTTCAAGGATTTGAAGCCCAACTCAATGGCGGGACGCGCTTCTAAGTGCTCTCAATCGGCTCTGGGCTGGAACTCCAGTTCTGAAAGCTTTAACCCCTGATGGAGGTGTTCCCGTACCGTCTTCCGTATATGGTCCCGAAGTTTATCGGTTGTGGAAACTTAGCCGGAAAGGTTAGCTTGCGACCTGAACGATAAAATAGAAGGCGCCTACCCATCACCAGCGTTCGACCTTGCTCATCCCGGATGTTGGGTAATCTCTCAATCTGCTCTCCGGACGCCTCGAGCGAGATTACATTTCGATAATCTGGTACTCCTTGGTAAAGAAATACTCGTTTGTGCTGACCGAAGGGTACTTTGTTCCGCTCGAGGCCGCTTGAAACGTAAATTGAGATGTTGAGTATCTAGAATATTGTCAAGAATTAGCTTCAGCAGATCGTCTCTTTGCGTGGAAATCAAATACAAACATAGCCGTCATCCATGATGTCGTCCTTTAACAGATTATTAAGCAGATCCTGAGCTGCGATAATCTCACTGATCAGCTCTACCTGCCAGACTAAATGCAGTCGGCGAACCTGGGAGGTACAGGTATTATAGCCGTAGATCATTTTTTTCAAGTATGGAATTACTGTGGCAATTCCAAATCCACTAGCAATCACCAAGACGCTTTCATATCGGTCCACATGCTCACTAATTCCATGAGGACCAGTAAAGAATGCTAAGAAGGAGACCGAGCCTTCAGCAACTGTAGGAGCGTAGCGAAGAAGATCCGCGGTTAAACCATGGCGTGGCTGCACGAGAAGTTCCATGGTATCCTGGTGATCTCTAGACCATGATGTGACAGTGAACGGGTGTGTCTGCATCCATGACCGCAGACTGACTGACGGCAGCCAAAGATTGATGTATTGTCCAGGTCGCACCCTCATGGATCGAGGTAGGAGAATTCGAATCCGAATCGCTGTTACTGCAGAACTTTTTTCCGTAGATCCACTCACAATGAATGACACGACGGCTCTAGGACAGCCGCGGCCCGCTAGCAGCCCGTTGCGATATAAGAAGATTACTAGTTGTAAGAAAGACGTAAGAGCAAAAATACTTAATGCAATGAAGAGGTAGATGCTGGGGGGACGTCGCTGGGCTAGAAGATGCTGCCAGGTGCCGTAGACGAAGAGCCCGGTAAGGATTTGATGGCCTCGGAGAAAGATCTCGTATGACCGTCGACGAAACCATGGGATCGCAAGGAGAGTAAGGATACCCAGTGAGATAGCCCCCTATAGACTATTAGTTAGAACAAAGTGAGCCCAGCCCCAACAATAAATCATACAAGCATTGTGAAAAGGTTTGCCGACTCGTGGAACGAAAAGCTAAATCCCCGCATCTGAACTGCTGCAACAATGTGGAATGATATCAGTGCTATAGCCATCCATCCGGTAGCACGGTGAATTCTGCAACATGTACACCAGGTAATTCCTAGTAAGTCGGCGAGATAACTTAGGTGGATCGTAGAAAGTGGAAAAATCAGATTGATCAGGGCTAATTCTCCTGCCCGACAGCCGGCGTCAGCCAACGATTGCTTACGGAAAAAGACGAGAAAGACATTGATTGCAGCATATGATACATGGAGAAAAATGCCAACTCGGGTCCAGGGACCCCAGAACTGATGCCTACGAACAACAAAGGGAAGACTCAGATGCCGAGCATATAGATGAGAAAATGAAGTTGACCAGTTGGCGATTACCCAGAGTGTCCGGCCCAAAAAAAGACTACCAAGTATACCGCCAGCGGTTATAGCGTAAATAGCCAATGCATCCATAATGTGTGATAAGGGAGCAAATGACAATAGGCCAAGACAGTCAAACAACAAAAAATGAATTGTAGAGATATATCACCCGAAGGAGAATATTTATATAATATAGAATAGCCACGAATATTGGTCATATCATGAAGGTAGCATGTCACTTGTGGAAGGCTATAGAGACACGAAAACGGGCAGGGTCCTAGACAAAGATACATATAACTCTGGCAGTGAGCTCACCCCGGATAGATCCTCAGTACTTCTCTGGCGGTTAGTTTATTCAAAAGCAGTGAGAAACTTTATCTGGAAAGTACTAGCTTTCCTCTGGACAGCACCTAATGTCGGGCTACATAACAGAGCATTTATGTTGGGGCTGCAGCTAAGCTCGTGGAGGGTGGTCAAAAAGTGAGGGTTGCAAGGAACACCTTGAAAGGCTACATATGGCCGAAACACCGAGACAGATCCACCCCACCCTACCAGCACCACAATATTGCCCCTTTCAGCAAATCGCTCCAACCTGCTCACTCCGAGCCCACTGGCAGCGATGCTCAATCATATCATGCGAGTGCTTTACGTACTATATGCTGTTGATACATATCTTGGTGTAGGTAGTCTTGTATATTGTCCCATATGCGATCTTTGAGACCGAGGGTGCTAGAGAATGGCTCTTAGCTAACTAGAATGTACTAGAAAACCATCCATAGATCCTGGTCTTTCATGAGCAAGACAGGTTCTTCTGACTGCCGACTGCGCACCCTTCTCCATGTGCGATACTATAATACTAGTATACTACAATGGTAAGACTAACTCGATTCTTAGCGAGGCTCTCTGCATAGTATGTACTGTATGCGTTAATGGGCTAGGTCAATTATAAGGCGGAGAAGAAATGGTGGCAATCGATGGATAAGGGCCTATCTTATCCACAGCAGCATGAGTTGGGATCTCATTCATTTGCTCCGTTGCTAGGGCAGGTCCACCATCGCTCAAAGTTGTTGCCCACAACCCTTGTCAAATAGGCGAATGGTAAAAAAAGAGTGACCAGCGGCATCGGAGACCTGTCACTGTGATCCTGTAATCTATGCAAATTTGTGTTTATCTCCCTTCAAACACCTTCTATTCACTTCCTCTACTCGACAGGTTGCGCTTGTATGTCTATTATAAATTTCAAAAATACGCCAAGTAATAAAATAACTAATCGTTACTCATAATATAATCTTTGCCTAGGTCTCATCGTATTTCTACAGAAAGAATCTAATTTACCACGTAGCTAGGGCTTTGGAGAAGTCAAAGAACGCGCGTTTCTTGCACTATATTCGCTAGCAACCGTATCCTGATCTTAAAACGATACAAAGAGAGAAAGCAACGTCTCCGCTGATCGAATCATAATTGCATCAAGGGAGTATGATACACTCGTTGGGCAGGTATTTTATGGTACTTCCATTCATGCAATAGCAGTTACCGACAAATAATTCGCCGATCCTATTGTGAATTGTGGTTAGATAATTCGGATAATCCATACTGAAAGACAGTCACTAACTTCACTGCACACGCAGATACGGATGGAGAGGATAATTCTGCTCCCAACGTAGTACTCATTGTCTCACTATGGGACAGACCATCTGCAGACGTAGGGTGTTTGGCTGATGCCGTTACTATGGACTCCGGGGGCTGCGTGTTAGATTGAGGACCTTCAATTGAGCTGCTTGGTCGTCCCTGGCGGGAGTTAGCTTCGCTTTCGATAGGCATCACTGAGTAGGTTTGGGTCGTTCGAGGTGGTTGAGTAAGTGTGGTCACATTCTGGTTGGCCAGTGAGCTAGATGTACTTCGCCCTGATTTCTCTGTGGCTGTCACAGCGTTGCTAGATTGTGAAGATACACCTGAAATCAACAGCGAGATTTCTTCACACACAAAGCTTGAGTCTTGCTGACCTATTATAAATCAGTAGACGTGAAGAAAAACCACTGTGGAAACGCACAATCACGAAAAACAGCGGCAAGCTGAACTTCACATCCATCTCTCACCGAGATGGAACGTTCTTGCCCACCACTTACTGACCGTAAAATTACATTAGTATCAGTGAAACTTGTGAGAAAGGTGCAAGCTCCTCCAACGCCTCCCCCAGATTGCTGTTGTGCTCTTGCTGATATGGCAGCTGCAAGCGCGATAATATAGTAATAAACCATTGGGATAATAGTTTTTAGATATATCTTTCACTGGAATAATGTGTCTCTTACCACTCTGACTTTACTTTGGTTACATACTTATACTTTAATTCCATTAGTACTTTACAAAGTCATCTACAAGTTTTGGTCCATTGATGAGTACTTAGCGAACCAAAATCTCTTCCTGGACTCCATTTCTAGAGGCTCTTACAAGCCTGTTTGACCCAGTAAAAAACACCGTCAATATCTAGAGGACAATTGATTATCCAGTCGAGCTGAAAGAATTGAAGCAGGGTTCTAGGTACATTATCCCTTACAATTCTTTGAGTAAAGTTCATGCAGGGTGTTTAACCTAGATTAACATATGACTTATCATGTTTTTGACCACATAATGGTAGTTTCTAATCATGAACAAAGCGCTACAAAATGTACTGCCCATGGAAAATAATTTTGGAGATGTCAAGAATGTATATGGATCATTTTATCTTGTTTGTCGAAACCTTTTGTAGGAAGTGAACCATGAATAAAAGCCTAAGGTTCTACGGGCCCATGTTATAATTTGACTCAACTAAGTAGAGCTTGAGCGATGATCATGGCTGTGGTATATAATATCGACCAGGCAATGATGGGATCCATAGCTGTTGTAGATTGTACTGATCTTGCCACAAAGATATAAACCGGTTGGTTCCTGCTGTCCTAGGCTGTACATAGTCACTAATTAGATTTGAACAGAGTACGCAGATACAATGTTCAAGAGCAGGTGCATTTTGACGTTATTCCTGTTTTTAGCGACAGTGGTTTGTTGTCAAGTCCTTCTGGTTTGTTCCTTGCTAACTGCAGTAGATCTACGGTGTCGTAACTTACCCAGGAGCCAGGAGAACCAGCACAGTATGGACGAAATCAGGTGGAGAATCTTGAGTTTTGGCTTACTTTCCGTGCACAGATTTTGAATTCGCCGAACTTTCCTGCTCCTGCCCTTGAGGAGAGAGGTCTACCGGGAAAGCGTGGTGTGAGCTCCTACAAGAAGAACTCGTTAAGGTACCCGATGGCTTACATCTCTTTAAAAATAGATAGGAAAGCCCATCTGCGATTTCACACGCGGCCTCGCCTATATTGGGCCCACCGACGTGAATATCAACCATCTGCGAGACGCTAAAGATACCTATTGTGGTGCTGAAGCCGGCAATTGTGCCCGTGTGTCTTACCTGAACAGCTCTTCGATATTCTTTTGTAACTATGTATGATAAAACACTCTTCTTGAAGTTGAAGGTGAATATTAATAGGCCAATAGAACACAAATCGCATATATACCAAATGTGGGAATCTCATTGAGCCTGCGCTGGCCATATATGAGGACTGCCGGCTCGCATCTCGATATACTTATGGCTATCTTAGCGGTATGATACGAAATGGAAGTGTGGACGAAGATATAGTTACAACAGAAGTTGCCTACTACTTACGGCTAGGTGCTGAGCTTCCGTAAGAGAGATACGTACTCGCCTCATAAGTCTTGACATGCGAAGCGCGGTGGGATGTTCCATGAATACAATTATCCCTTGAGTAAGACTAGATATTGTGTAGCTAGTGAGTTGTTTTACAGTGTTTTAAACTTATTTGCCATACATGCATGGCCTTGGCATTGTACGCTCGAGAAAATATAGAGTAGGTGGTCCGGTTTTCTGGACACTCTGTACGTGTGTTGTATACATTCTTAGAAATACTTTAGATGTATTGCAAGGCTTGAATTAAAGCTGCTTAGTGTGGCATTAAATGATTTACATTAATCGTCAAGTTTAATATTCTAATGCTTCTGCCTATGTGGAGCACTAGGAGTGGCCGTGTGATAGGGGAGCCCCTCAATTCGAATCTCCGCACCCTTCAGCCATAGCCAGTAGCATTTTCCGCCCAAATCAGGGAAAAGATTTCCAGATGTCTGTGAAATAGATGTTTTGACGACCCCGACCCTTCCCGCGACACTCAAAAAAACTTGCTTCCATTCTGTTGTTCCCACACGCTTGTCTTCTTGCTTATCTCTGCTTTCCGGGAGCGGGGGGAATACAAATCTTAGGTTAAATGGGAAAAACTTGGAGTTAATAGGGAGTATTGTTCGCGAGTTGAAAAATACTGGTATCAATTTTAGTTCCAGAAACAGCTCGCCTTCTTTGTGGGTTGATATTTTTATCTTGCTGTAAGGAAGATGATTGCTTTCGGAATTCGGTAAATTCGAACCTCGCGAGCTGTCCAACGAGCATGTCAATTAAGATAGAGCTAGCTCACTTGAAGAAATCGTTTACTGAACTTACCATTTTGGGTACATTCCAGTTGCTACGGCCTGATGAAGGGTATATTAGCTTGCTTGTTGTTTTCTTTCTCATAGGCCTCTGTGATCGGAATTTGTTTTGCCACAAACCTTGATACACAGCGTTCTCATCAGAAACATAGATTCGTGTAGCTCGGTATGCCGTCTTTCCAGTTTCTGGAAGCCTGAAAGCCCCAGGTATCCATAGAAGCTCGTCGTATGGGCCTAGAAGGATGCTGCCGTTAGCCGATGGTCAAGATTTACTGAATACATCAAGTTGCTTACCGACAGGGCTTTTCTGATACCGGACAATGACACAAGCTTGTACCCCCCCAGCATATATGTGTTTGGAAAACGAGTGATCCTTTTCTAGATCATGATAGGATGCTGCAGCCGGCTCCGCTGTTATCGAGGACCTAGCAATACACATAAAGATATCACCTTTGACTTTGTCCCATTTGGCACAACCAGCAGCAGTTGGCGATTCCATTATCAGGTGACTGTCAATAGTCACTTTCAATACTGTAAATGCCAGAGAATACGGTGTGGTCTGTTGTATTCCACCCATTAAGAAGCAATTTATTTAGATTCCAGAGTTTGCTTGGGACCTTTCACTGTTTCAGGGATGACTAGAGTTTCACAGGCTATTTTGACGTATCCACATAAGCACTACCAAAATCATCCGAGGCGAGTATGAGTATTAGAGTTGAATATTGTAATCAGGTATAATTAGATGGACACGTTCATCAAACATATGCTAGCAATACCTCTGCCTATACTAGTCGGTCTCAATTTATCTTTACAATCTGCCATGATCTGAATTTCAGTTTCGTGATTTGTTAAGGGGTTGTGTAGAGTATCATATTGTAAATTGGTTTACTCCTAGGTTGAGTAACTGTTCAGCAGCTAAGCAAAATGCGACGCAAACGTTGGTTGAGCAGTTGCTGGCTCTTTACGAATGACTAACAACCGTTCCGCGTTGGCGGTTAGATGAACACAACCAGCTAATTAATAAGTGGCATGCTTCTATTAGGACCAGAGCACATCTTTATTGACATATCTGAACACGAATGCGAGACCTCCTTTCTATAGTCTCATGTTCTTTCTTTCATTGATTGTAAATATAAGATTCTGACGCCTTTTCCTAAATCCGTTCCAGCCACATACATCGCTAGGACATAATGAAAGTGGAACGAGTACAGAGTACTGACTCCGATGCGATTATTCTAGGGTTGTATGGGGTGTTTGCCATATATCATGGGCTAAACAGAGGAAGAATATATCGACCTCGCCATGAAGGTTGCTATATGAACTTGAAGTTGTGATACAACCAGGCTAACCTGACTTAGGATTAATCTGGCATGTGTTATCAGGTGTGCTTGAAGTTATCTTGTATTATGGAAATTTCCAGTGCTCCATAGTCGCAGTGATATCCTGCTGGATACATTCCTATACTTCCCTTGTTCTGGTCAGAGACCTTCCAAATGGTTACCCCCCACACACTAGTAAGTATTGGTTTAGAATAACCACAAAAGCATATAAGTGAGGTATCTAACTAGTGAAAAATAGGACCAGCGTATCAGGCAGGATCAGTCATGCGAATTGTCCTGGTGGTGCGCGCCTACTTCAGCCAGAATCCTGTTCACTACCATGATAGCATGATGCCACTGCATGGATTTGTGTATACACGTGCATTAATCTTTCTTCTCGGAACCATGGGCCCAACCCGGTCGTTTACTACAAACGTGAACTCTCCGTTTGTATACGCGGAGTCGGTTTTTGGTGCCGCCCTCATTTCCATAGGCCATTGCCATGGGTCCTGGCCGGTGCCAGTATATTTACTTCTGGTTCATTTTTTGGGAAAATTAAGCTTGTGGGTTAAGGAGATACACGAGAGCTCCAAGTGTGTTGCCATACCCAACAATGTGACCATTCACTAATATTCGATGAAAAATTCTTAGGAAGAACAATCTCGTTGAACCTACTTCACTCACAATCTTGCGTCAGGCAGAGTTTCGGATGTGTGAGCCAGCTTCCGAACTTACGAAAGTGCCATCCATTGGACACCTTCGGACGGATTTCCTCGGAGATTGGTGGACAAAAAAGTAACGTCTACCTTCTACTAGCTATTTCTTCTCGCTGTAGGGCCCGGTGGAATCATGTCCTCAAGGTACCGTACGGCCTATTCACAAATTTTAATTTCGCCGAGACAGACAAGCTACCTGTACAGTAGCATATCTACGAATGCTAGTCGTACAAATGGAATTGAAAACCATCCAAACGCTCACACTCTTGACTTTTCTCCCCCAGTCCTATTGCAAAACGCCGTCTCACTTGTACAGGATTTCTCGGGGCCTCAAGCAGAGGTTGTTGCAATAAATAATTATCTACAGCCGTTACTAAAAGTTTTCTTATATTTCTGCGTAATTAACCAACTAATCAGTTCGTTCGCTGTATAGTTTTGCGCAACAAGCGGGCTGTCGGTACTAACGCCCAGATTGATCTATAAGTATGATAGAAGCAGGTCTACACTATCTCGACGTTACCGTAATGCACGACATTCTCGAGCGGAGCAATATAATACTCAAGGAATCTTCAACATAGAGCACGTGGCACTTGTTATAGGGTGGAATAATAATCAAAGTAATATATAAATAGTTCAGCGTCCTCCCGGCTACCACAAAATTGCTATTCCGTGCAATACAATCTCAATCTGAAGGGGACTAAGCATTCCGACACCAGTTCCTTCCTTACCCCTCTGAAGTTACTTTTATCCTAGCAGCATGATTAATATAAGTTTTGACTTGTGGTTTAAATAGTGGGTCCAACACCTCATACCCTTTCTCTCCGAAAGGCCTTTGCTTGACTTTCTGCCGCTCTTGAGAGGTCAATCTTGCGCAGCCCTAGTTCATGAATTTAAATCAAACTACAAGGTGATTTCAGTTAGCATTAGGAATCTGGAATCTGGAAGAGCGCAAATGGTACATAGTTCCCGGACCAGCTATATCAGTGAAACATTAGGTTTAAGTATATGATAATACAAGCAAGGGCTGTTGTAAGCGTAGGATGAGATTCTAGAAACTCTGCATTGGAAGCTAGCATTGAAGTGTTGTAGCCTGCAGTGGTTGACACTCTGGCTGTGCTTCCTATTTCTTTGAGAGAGCTCGTTGGTGTTTGGTGTATGTTATATACGCTGGTGCCCTGTTTGTGAGAGCTAGAGGTGGCGAGTGGAGGTTTGGTACTGCAGCAAGACAAGGTATCTTTTATTTTACATGAATGCGTGGGCATATAGCCAGATCTGTGGGAGGTTTTGGTAGCATTGATTTCTTGCAAAATTTCTCAAGGAAATGTCAATTAGAAAGCGGGATTCAATGATCGTATGAGTCGACAAAATTGTCCTCGAAAAAGCTTACCGATACCGAAGGATATTTATAATTGCTTCACTTATGCCACAGGCACACCTAAGCCAATCTTCCTTATAACCGCTTGTCTAAATCACTCATTTCTTTCCGAGAAAAACAGGATGAAAGCCAATAGAACCTAATCAGAGTATAAACAATTGAAAATCCATTTTAACCCAATTAGATTACTTGAATAGCTTATCTTAAGCCTCGGAAGGCTCAAAGTGGAATCCCTATATACGGGTATATGCTTTGCTTTCCTTGAGTGCAAAAACTTTACAAATCATATGTATGGTGCTCAACTAAGTATATTGATTGATTTATGTAGCATGTTGTCTGTTCTTCTAGTTGCTCTTAGAAGGTCCACCTGAGGATTCGCGCTCCTTCTTCAGCAGTGCTTCGATTCTTTTAGAGCGGCGAGGCTGCGACCATCCTTCCGGCAATCCTTTTCTCCTGGTGCGGACAACCGTCATACCCGCATATACACGCCGAGGAATAGTTTTAAAATCACACGTATCTTGAGTCAGAGATATTAGTATTAACTTTCGTTAATCATCTGAATTACATACCAGGACTTTTAGAGTAAGTGCTATGTAGGTGAGGAGAGAACTGCATAATTGACTCCTCATCAATCCAAAAGCAAATATGGAGATCAAACTCAGTCCTTCTCTTGTTATTTCGCACTGTGCGTAGAAGGTAAGCAACTGGTAGACGAGAGTCTTTTGGCCTAATCTTGACAAATAGACCACAGATAGTCCAGTTCATTCCAGAAGAGCAGAGTTCCTCTCGCTTCGGTATGTCCCGTTTGATACACGATACTAGTCGGGCCTCCCTGACTTTGTCCTCGCTCGCAGAGGCGACACCCGCAACAAAATAAGTCATTTTATTTTCTGAGGCCCTGTGACACAGGATCTGGGACACGCGCTTCAATGAAGCTGTAACATCCTAAGAGCATTTAGTTTTAAAGATGACCATAATCATATGTGTGGCGAACAATTCACTTACCATGGTAATTGAAGCCGGAACGATCGAGCGAGAGACAGCTTAGATTTTAAGAATGGTAAGAGACAATTGTGGAAGCCGAGCACAAAAGCTGTATTTATACTGTTAAAGCCATATGATAGATTGATAGTCTGACTGTCTTACTTGATTCGGTGATACCCGCTGCAAGATTGATACGGATGGGGGCCAAACAATGTATTCCTCGGCGGGCACTGAATTCATATTCAGTAGTCTATAGAAACTTAAGATTCGGCCTTTGGATGCTAAGTCCATTATAGGATTGTTGAAATAAGCCAAGCAAGTGTATACAGCCAGGACGGAATATGACCTGATTGTCTTACCCTCTATTTACAGAAGCTACGCATAGACTGACACTAATTATACAGGTTTTACAGATGTAGGCATTATATAGTGCTCCGAAACTGCGAGATCCTTCTGCGAAACCCAACACAGCCTTAAAAGCGTCCCTCTCAACGGAGTCACTAAGCCCCATTCTTTACCCAATGTGCCCCTTCCTCAATGTGTGGCTGTTATATCATCAATAGAAATGCCTAGTTCTATATAAGCCACATCTGCAGACTTCCTAACAGATAGCAGACCTTTGGTACCTCCACCACCGTCTCTTAAAAACCGTGGTTGCAGAAGAAAGAAAAGAAACGTAGGTGGTAACACTGGGATACTATACCATATTACCATCTCAGAAATGGTTTGATAGTCAGACATTTTGAAATAAGCAGCATTCCTTGAAGGCAAGCTCTAT
Organism: Aspergillus oryzae RIB40; assembly: GCF_000184455.2. NCBI lineage: Eukaryota > Fungi > Ascomycota > Eurotiomycetes > Eurotiales > Aspergillaceae > Aspergillus > Aspergillus oryzae. The sequence continues at coordinate 2,580,322 of NC_036442.1, forward strand.
CCTGAGCGATTCAGCCTGCCATCATACGTACACTTATAAAGAACTAAATAGTAGCCGTGATAGGTGACCGGATACCAAAGAGGATTCAGTAATATAATGGTCTTGAAAACAGAGATTACTAACTACCGAATTCATTTTGGCTGGCAGAAACAAACTTGATAAGGGGATGCAGTTTTGTCCGAACATAATTCTGTACTAGTGCAGACCCGGCAAGTAGGATAATAGCAACAATCATGGGTCCTAAAACATTTCGCAAAATAAAAAGGCCAATGAGGAAAAGGTCCATCGTATATACACCGACAAATAGTTGATTCAGTGCTTCCCAGTATAACAAGCCTGCGGTGTCCTCATTTGCTTCTAGTATGTAAATTGATTGATAGGCATGTGTTATCAGAAAAATTCCGAACGCCATAGTTCCAATCAGTGTTATAAGGGGGGAGATTATAGAATAGATAATACCTAAATATTCTTGTGTCAGTGGGAGCATAAACCTGGGACAGATTTAACACGTACCTATACAGATAAGGTTTGTGAAAACGGGATAGAGTAGGCTCCATCGCACCTCTTTTAAGGTATGCTTTTTTCCATCTCGTCTTAAACACATCCAAAGGCTGTCAGGTAGTCGGAATAATATCAAAGCAGTTTGTGTGACAGTTTGCAATAAGAAGTAGGAATAGAAGTAATTTCCCGACTTGGGCAAATTCTTGGCCAATAATGCTGGTACCGATTGAACGTTGTTGACAATCTCAGGGATCATAGTTGTTACGCCAGAAGATATTGAAACTACAATAAAAAGCTGAGTGTAAAGAAAAAGAAAGTAATGTCTTTGTAGCAAGACCTCGACAGCTGGACGCTCGAATGCAATATAGTATTTCATCAGAAACTGAAGAACGACCGGAAAACAGTACATAAGGATGGATGCTGCCATTTGAGGAGCCAGCCCTTGAATAGCACCTAATTCTTTGTCTGACAGGTTATGCAAATGCGAGTCAATCGAATCCAAGTAAACAAGCTGTGACAAAAGTCCCGTCAAGGATATTGGGATTGCCCAAAGTATGGCCAAAACATTTAGGGTCACGAGGATACTGATACTCCGCAGAGTTCTGGAAAGTTTGCCGTAGTAAAGGATAGGATCCAAGGTTTTTAAGTCAGTATCATGTGCTTCTAGTGCCAATGGTATTGAAGATGCTCTTGCTTGCAGCAGCAGATGAGCTGTGAACAAGTCTGAGAAGTGAAGTAGTGCAATACTCTTAATTCTTTCAATGTCTCTTCCCAGATTGTGAATTTTGCATTCAAGAAGGGCTTTCTCTCGAAAATAAGCCATGAGTTTAGTGCTTGAGGGAACAACCCTTTTCCCAGATATATGTGGGCGTACTCGTATCATTGTATCAAGGTCTCGGAGAAGGGTTCTAAGCTCGAGTTCCTTGCCATCGCAGACTTCCTGCTGTGGCAGGATTACATCCACTGGCCCTCCATTAAATGCCGAATAGATCTGTCTCAAAGTTTCGTCATTCCACGTTCCCGGTGGGATATTGGTAACCACTATTGTAGCTGCTCTTTGAGCTGAGAAATATTCATGAAAGTAGTTCTGCCTTGCCTTCACAACTAATCTAAATTCCACAAGTAGAAGACGCCAGATATGGATATTGGCCAAGGTTGCAGCGAAAATTGTGATCCACCATCTTATGTGCTGCTCTTTTTGGATGTTTGATATGCTTAATTTATCAAGGCCTCCAACATGTATGTTATTAGCAGTGTAATTCACCGGAAGTAGTATGGGAAGAATAATAACAGCTATCGGCGCGAAGAGCCTCACGGCCACCTGTAGTAGGCGCAGAAAGAAGCGACAGTCCAATGAAAGTCTACCGGTGAGTTTCGTATCATCTTTCATAAATTCCCATAATTGCTTAACCCAAAGAGTTCTGCCCTTGGGCAATGGCGAGAGATCAGGATCCGCTAAACATCCTGGCTGGCTGCTGCTTTGTTAACATCTCATATCATCAATCTAACATGTCTACTTACAAAAGCTTGTGATCAATATCTTTCAGAAACGTGAAGATATACACGACTGGTATGAATATGCTCCCAGAAACAGCCAAAGAGATCAAGAATGACTGAGTAGAAAGACCTTCGTTCTTCTGGGCTTTTCCGGCAGCGTCGTTGACGGTCTCATTCAAAGCCGCAAGATCCATATTTTAATGCCAGTGTTACGTAGGACCTGGAGGGTGATTATCAGCTACTGACGCTCTATTTGAAAAATATGCCAAGCATTCATATATCTCATTGTTCTTAGTGGCCCTTCCTTGTTGAGGGCCGGAGAAAAGGTAACAACCGTTACCGGGACTCTATTGGCAGAGCATTCCTCACCGTTTATTAGGCCTAGTATACACTTTTGCATGTCAGCGTAAAAATGACTTCTGAATGGTGTCCAAAGAGGAGGAGAGGTCAAGGACGGTCGGAGATAAATGGGGGGTAATGAGGAATGTATATAAAAGCTCTGTATCAACATCGCAAGAGTGGTGTGCAGATGAGCAGTTTAGAGTAAAAACCATACCCATTCCATACAGCAGCCTTTGAACGAAATTGCAATCGATACATAATAGTTTATATCTTCAATAATACTTACACATTCAGTGATCATACAACAACCCGACAATGCTGATAAGGGTAGTACTTTACTCCATTTTCGTTTGTCTGGGTGGGTGTCTCATTGTCAATCACGGCGACGTTGATTTTCATTATATCATCCCATATACATCCCAAAGAAGTATTCAGTCTAGGAGCATAGTGAGAGCACATCGCCTGCCAGGTCAAACTTTACCAATCACAGTGATCACGCCAACACCGGCTCTCCCAAGAAACAATAGCTCAAGGATTCCTTCCGGGATTTTCAGAGGAAAGCCTGCATTTAGTGGAGCTCCTTATCCCGTTAATAATACCGCAATTACCAAAACTTCCCACAGGTCTGGCTACATGCCCACGTATTCAAGTAAAATAAAAGATAACTTGTCTTGCTGCAGTGCCAGTACATATCACAAAGCTCCACTCGCTACCTCGAGTTCGCACAATCAGGGTACTAGCGTATATGGCCTGCCCCAAATACCAACTAGTTCTTCCAACTCAATGCGAGGCACAGCAAGAGTGTCAACCACAGCAAGCTTCAACACTTCAATGCTAGCTTCTGATGCAGAGTTCCTAGACTCTCATGCAGCACTGACAACAGCCCTAGCTTGTATTATTATATACCTAAATATAATGTTTCAATGATATAGTTGGTCCAGGGGTCTGTGTACCATTCGCGCTCTTCCGTATTCCTAATTCCGAATTACTAACTGATATAATCTTGCTGTATGGTAGGTACATATGCAATTTGATCAAAAATGATAAACCAGGGCTACGCGAGAATGGTCTTTTATAAAGCAGCAGGTAATCAGCCAAGAAAATTTTGTGGGGAAAGAGTATGAGGAGTTGGGGTTACCATTTAAGCTACAGGTCAAAAATCAAATTGGCTATGCTGTTACAAAGACTGTCATTTCAGAGGGGCCAGATAGGAACTGGTGTTGCAAGGTTCAGTGCCCTTCAGATTGATATTGTATTGCACAGGGACAAGTGTCTGTCACAACGAATGACTATAATTAGACTTTGCTACTAGTTATATGGGCATCTTGTGAATTATGCACTCACCGGATGAGTGAACAGTGTATCTAACGCCCCATAATTTTCGCTCTGGCTAACATGAGGAATCAACAGCTCATCAATCCAAGCCTTAATGGTCTCTTCAATTTGAAAATAGCAGCAGCCACGCTAGGTATATAGGCTGGCTTGTTTTTACTTGAGTATATTGTCATTCTAAGCTATAGTTGACATTTGTCTTAAGACCCTTACAACTCCGAAAATTCGCTGCATCATGGCTACTTACCAGTTACAGAACCTGTCCGACAATTTATCTTTCATCCTTATCCATGCATTTAATTGTGTGTACTTTGCATTAAAGTTCATTTACCATGCTACGCTACCATCCCAAAGGGGGGTCCCTCGATGAAATGGTTATCTTAGCCTTTTTTCTCGCCGTTATCGCTTTCTCCTTTCTCTGCATACGAGCCCGTATTATTATACAGCAACCCCCGCAATGGGAACATGCCGGAACAATTATCCTTATTGCTGCCTCAACGATAGGGTTTGTCTATTTCCAGTTATATTTCGAAAAATGGACACGCGCGGTGTACATGACAATATTCACTCTAACTGCAAGACAATATGCATCTTTCTGTCTTCGCTCTACGACAATATTTCCTATCCTTTGCCTAACATTTGGGATATTTGCATTAATCCCCGTTGTCCATGCAACCTTCGGGAGCTCTGCTTGTCGGCTACCTATGAGAGCTCATTTTATTTCATATATATCTCTAACCGCAACCGGTGGCCTATGTTACATGCTACAAATCCCGGAAAGACTTACCAAACTTGGGTGTGGTTCTACTAGCAAACTTATAATGCATGCTCATACTATTATCGCTGGAATATTATTTTGGCAGAGATTGTCTACTGCATATGTGTCTGATGCTACGCCAAGCGTGGATCAGTGCAGAGAGTTGACATGGTGACAAGTCAACACACTGCGTTCTTCGGACTGTCCAGTCAGACGTACTTAAAGCATGAACATAGTCAAGGCTTGTGGTAGTCTATTTACTCCGGAGTATAACGAATACCCACATTCCGAATTTTGTGTGTTTATGTTTGAATAATTAGGCCTTGTGTGATAATACATCAATTGGCGCTGCCAGTGCAGCCCGATAATTCTACCTTGCTTGGTACTTGCAGTGGGTCCCGAAAATCTGAGGTTGAAGTACGAGACCCAAATAGATTTCTAGAATGGTTGCATTCCTCTTAATGAATCAGACGGACACCTCTCTGATGTGTAATGGCTCATTATCCTAACATAAGGTCTCTGCCGAACTTCTAGACGTCGTTACTACTTGATAATAATAAATCCCCGAGGTTACATGGTTCGTTCCCTTTACAGTTTATACTTTTAAAATCAACTTTGCAGAAAGCCCTACATATCAATAGAACCTGGCACAGATAAACCAAGCTGTAGTCATCTACTATAGAATTTTTAGCATGATACCTTCTACCGCGTAGCTATTCATAAAACACTCTTCATCCAGACATCGGGTAAAAAACAGATTTCCCTCCACCTCCTGGGGTGTCACTGTATTGATATATTTGCAGCGAAGAAACTTTCGACAAAACGGACATTGGGATGGTGTAGGCCGATTATAGATATCCCTCCTAGTTGTATGTCTGTCCATACTACCAAGGACAGATCTATGAAAATATTCATTGCAGCATGCATCGCAAAGTGTATGGCCACAACCTAGAGCTAGATTAATATAGTTATCGTAACAAATCTTGCACAGAGAACGACCTGAACCTGTCTAAAGGTTATTGCCTTGTCACGGAAAGTCAATAAGTAGTTCTTACTCTCTATGTGATTCTCCATTTGGACCGGGTTCTCTTCAACAGTGTCAGCATATTACCATAACAGTTATATAGATTATAGCCTACCATAGGTACTACCTTGTTGTCTAGTATACACACCAGAGATATCACAGCTACTATGTCTGTTACTAGCCATATCCAACTCAATTGGATTATCTGTTAAGGATGTTAGCAAACGGAGATTGAGAGAGATGGGATATTGTACCAATACTCTCGCCTGGCTGGCCACCAGGGCGGATATTGTCTCCATGATTATAAACATCAATCCTAATTGGGAATTCTAAAGCTGGATCAGTGATTTAGTCCTCGTAGATAAATGTTATTCATACCGAAAGTATCGCCTGGGATAGAAGGACGACTTGTAAGGATATTGCCGCTATTATAAATAGAATACAAAGCGTTAGATATAGCTGAACACTCTATAGCATCGTTAAATATATTCTCCTAGGGATAAATAGTGTGAGTCACGGATACTACCTCTCGAAAATACAATCCTAGGAAGTCCATCTTCTGTGCTGTTCAAATCTTCATTGTTATCCAGAATCGATGACTCAACAAACGTTGGTACTATGAAGTTGTCTTCCGCCTCTGGTCGTGCCGCTATGGTTGTATAGATCAAAGTAAATTCAGACATAGTAACAAGAGTTGGACGAGAAATCAAGAAAAGGTAGGGGTTAAGCAGTGATAGATATGTATTTAGAGAAGGATCAACCTGAAGGGTCCTTCAAAGCCTTTAACTATGGGAGACTCCCTAGGAAGACTCGTGATCCCGAAGCTATTCTGTTATCTACTGTAGATTGGGCCTAGTGAGTAGCACAAGGGTAATACTAAAATAGATAAGCGCTCCCGAGTATTACATTATTATGGCACCCGCACGAACACTAATATTTGGGATTTACATGTAAACAAATTAGACTTCTATGAGGTGAAATATTGAATGATTGGCTTTGATAGCAAGAGATGATACCTCAGCTTGCATAAAGTGTATGAGTACCGTAGAGGGTGAATAGTATCAGCATTTCCTTGGACACATGACTGTCTGTATTTTCAGAAATGGTGATTGAGTTTCTATATACACCGGGATCTCCTAGGAAGTAGTGAGATATGTTTCTTATTCACACAACCCGCCAGGAGTCTAGTGGGTCTCAGTACGGGCTTACCCTGCTTCAAGATTTCCCAGAATGTATAATAGAATGCTTTATCCGGTCTCGCTATTAGAGAGCTGCCCCTAGTAGCAATTGAACCGTTGCATAATTGCCTGCCTACCTACCATCCTTTTATGTATTCGGAAGCCCATGTTCCTTGCTTATCTAGGAGTGCTATTGAATGAGTGTCAAGCTTCAATACAGTTGTAGTTGCTTAGTATTTCTTAATCTAGTCTTTATGGTTTCATCTTCTGAGGGACTATAGATCAAGATATGGCTGAGCTGCAGCATCGTGGAAAGTTTTAGGAAGTGAGTTGTAATTGAAATGAGCAGGTGCGTACTTAGTTGGGATGTGGACAGTGTCTTTGGGCTCTGCGGAACTGACAAGCAGAACAGCCAGCACTTCAAAGGCAACTTAGATTAACGGCTCATGGCGATAGGGTTAGGGAAAGAACTAAAGGATAAAAGGCCGGGCGTCGGTTATCAATATTAGAGTACAAAATCGGAAGCAACAGTCAAGAGGAGATTTAGCAGCCACTATGTACAACTACTGTTTCTGCTGTATACAACCCTATAATATAGTCGCATATTGCTCATTGCTTCATTTCGAGTGTTTTTGTTATGAACATCATAAACATCATAAAAAAAGTTTATTCCCTAAAATTCACTCTCTTCAAGGATAAGTCGATATGTTGAATGCTCATTATTGCAAACTATGTTTACGATTAGGACCACTAATTCAGGCGCACATCTCCGGTTCCAGAATGTTGAACAGTTGAACATCATGGTCTTGAATGCATATGTTCAATGGTTATGTGAGGGTCAAACCCACCCTCTAAAAGATGAGACCCACCATCGCTATCTAGTTTCTCTTTTTCTATCCATATTTTCCACCCTGTAAGCTTCGTGTTCTGTTTAAAATCCACTTAGTGTAAGGGCTAAACTACTAACGGCTAAAGTAAATGTGAGAAATGAATGCCAAGAACTAAGGCAGAGTGCTTCGGCTTACGAATTCGGTTATTATGTAAAATCCTCGAAACATTTGCTAGGACGCTGTGACTAAAGAGGAAATTAGCTTGAAAGTCTGGTTGTACAGAGTAGGCGCGATCAATTTACGCTAGATACTTAGGTATATCCAAAATTCCAAGCTCGCCTAGTTTCGATGGCCTAGCATTTAATAGCATTGCATGCCCACCCAGGAGAGCCAAGTCATCCTATCCTTCAGTTTAACTGTCCCGATTTCTTCTCCCCCATTCCATAAGAGGATTTCTATTTGCAGGTTTTTTGGAGACTTCCTTGAGATGGATTTTATTAGTTGCCAAGATGGCCTCCGGCTGAAACGGTTCAGTTCGCCAAACTTGTTGCTATCGAGTCTCGAGCTATGTAATGCATACCTTACTGTCTTGAGCAGAGGAGAAAGCCTCACATATTACCTGGGAGAGCAGCAGTCCAGCATTTTCCTGGAAGAAAGGTTCCGCACTCTCTTCTGCACCAATCCTCCCCTCTTGAGCCCTTGGTATAACCAACGAACCAATATTCTTGCGTGGATCGGCCTCCTACGTCATCTAGACCCGAAGCAGCTTCAGATCGATACCGATGGCATATGTCGCTGCCGTATCCAAGAACATACAATTGAGGTATCGGAATCTGCGTACCATATGCTGAAGAGCGGCATTCTTCAAGAGTTTATCCAGCGATGGCCATTGTGGGGGGATCCCCAGAAAGAGATAGAAATTACCGAGCAATCGATTGCGGAAGCATCCAAGTGGCATGGCTTTGCTTTACAAGGTAAGATGGACATCGCTATACAACGTTTCAGGATGCAGCAACTAATGTATATTCGGTAGCCGTTGAGAGCTTCGGTAGCCTGCTTCAAGAGTTACATAAAAATTCTAATACGCTACGTGCCGCATTAGGCGGCCCACTTGCAGGGCTACCCACTGCCGGGGAGCCTTCAACCACCCAAGGTCCTCCAATACAAGGGACTCAGGGCAGCTATGACGGCATGGTCATTAATGATGACATATTCCTACAAGGACGTCCAGCTACCCCACCACAGGTAAACCAGGGTTTGGCTGAAAGGTCCTGCTCCCAGATCCCCCAGACAGATCTGGATGTCGCGGAACAGCCCTGTGCTACCATTAGCTTTGGGGAGAATTCTCACCACTGCTGTCCAAAAGAAGAGAAGGGCCTTTCGGACCAGCTAGAACATATACAGGTTGTTGATCTACAACCCAGAGAGCAGACCGGACACAAGAAAAGATGCAGAACAAGAGGCCGAACAAAACGGAGATTGACTGCTGCACGACGCGATAGCGCCAAGAGAAGGCAGACAACTTTCGCCCGTACGTAACGTACACAGAACGTTGAACAGACCCTTGCATCAATCTTAAGTACATTATCCAGAAAGTTTATTGTCAGTCACCCGATTGCTCGCCTAAGTGCTCATATGACCCACAATGACTTTTAGGCCTGTACGTACACAAGGCTTAGATGCTGTCAACAATCTACCAGCTTTCGCACTACCATTCTGAGGCTTAGTAGCTCTCACATTCATTCATATGTCTATTGTAGCTATTTTCCCGTACTGACTCATTTGTACTGCTCTGTACTATACTATCATTCTCCTATATATGCGCAGTACCCCTCAGTACCTATATATATTGTTTTGGCTTAGGAAACTATGGATCCTCACAAGGATACTATATCATTGAAACTTGCTAGATTAAGAGATTGGTCTAGATAGATGAAGTGGGAACTTCTATTTAATCACGAAGACTCTTGACACTGATCCTGCACGTTAGCAGCAATGGTAAGATGTTCCAGGTTCGCTGTAGGCAGTGTAAATGCCGTGCATAGAACGTGAGTCAATACCCTTCTCTTCCTCATAATATAATGAAAAATATATTTGGTTTTATCTATTTTCCTTAATAATCGAGCTGCCAACCCCAGCGCTCGACAGTAGCTGTTTCGTTGTAAAGCAGTGTGTAATGCCGTGGTTCTAATACTACCGTGCCTGCGATGCGTTTCGGTGAGCATCATCCGCATGTGGTACCCAGTTTGACCCCTGCTGAACAAAAAGTCCAGCATCTGGTTCTTCGAAGATAAGTTCTAGGTCCATGTGGTTCCCCAGAATAACCCAGCAGATACGCCGAAAGTCAGCTTTGTGCACCTCTTCGGTTATACGTGATTCCAACCATTTGCAATACTCTCTTACTGCTTGCTCACGTGGTCTAGGAAGACGGGATATCCATCTGGTGGGATCCTGGGTGGCGACGGAGATGGTAGACGTGCGGGTCATTTTCAGCGGACATCAAATTTATATTGATTGGAGGATATGGTGCCCCTGTCGTCGGCAAATTATCTATGTTCTTGGATTTTCTCACTGCTTGGCTTTTCGAGCACTACGTCTCGATGTACTGTATGTCATCAGGAACATCATCATCATCATAACTATAGTTCAAGCCAATGATGATAGTGATCTTCTTGCTAAACCGGAGCAGATTACCCCAGTTAATATCAGACTTGTAGAATCTTTCAAGATCTCTCTTGAGACCGATCGTCTACAGAAACCGTGCCTGGCTGTTGCACACGCTTTTTCTAGTTCTATAGGTTCGCTACTCCATATACGATGAAGAGTATTATATTTACTCCAATCATATGACTTAATACACACACACACAATTCATTAACGCCCGGCGGCTCAGCCGAAAGGGCAACTATCACTGATCTATCAACACAGGTTCTAATGTACATCTACCGTATCTCCTTGAAGCCCATACATAGATCCTTTCAGTATATGTCCTCTCAGCTGTCAATATCGTAGGAATCCCTGTGGGTTAGTAATTTTGTTGATAGACTGGCTTGAAGGCGCTTCTTCAAGTGTTCAACCTCCTATCCTCGGCAGTTGAAGCGCGTCTACCATCTGTGGCACAAGGTGGATGGTGTAGGTTAGTTAGGGGAGAGTGTCATTGTCTTGGTCGACGCGGTTAGACGGCGTCGAGTCGGCCCGTGGTCATGGCAAATCGTATTGAGGCTCGTACTGCCTCCAAATTTGGCACCCATTGCTGATCATTGGAAGGCGATTTCCCGCCCAGGCAGAGGGAGAGATTGCCCCGGTGAGTACGAGTACATTGTAGCAGTGCGATCCGTTGCGTGGTCCACTTCCGACATCGGAAGAGGAAATGCTCCACGGTTTCTCTTGCTTGTCCGCATGCACACTGGTCTGTCTGCGCGACATTGATCCGGTAGAGATACCCATTTAATCTTGCCATGCCGGTCCGGAGTTGAGCCAGCACGGTCGCTTCTTTCCAGGATAGCCCATCATACAGCTGTCGGGTGTGTTTTCCTGGGAGTGCCGCATCTACTCGTTTGATGTGTCTTCCTACGTCCTCTGGCAAGGCTTTCGTAGTGGCTGCTTGGGATCGTGCGAGATTCAACGTTGTTGATTTCATTCTGGAGACCTGTGCCTGTGGGATAGCGTCCTCGTGGGTCGCGGCCCTGGCCTGCTCTTTAGCCAGGCCCAGCAGTTTGTTGTCTTCGCTGGCAGGGACCCAAAGAATCTTGATATGGTTTCCTTTTCTCCGCAGTCTGTTTATGAGCTTGTACATCTGGCAGACGAACTCCTGGCCTGACTGTTGTCGAGGGTTCTGTATCGTGAGGGCCGTCGCTTTGTTGCTTGTGAGCAACCTGAACCTGAAGCCTTTCAGTCCCACCAGCCTGTTCAACGTATGTGCTATAGCCGCTAGCTCTGCGGAGAACGGATTCTGCTCTGATCTTGCGCCCAATGTTACGGAGAAGGTCTTCAGTTTCAATTTTCGATATTGAGGTGGCTGTTTCTCGATCGCCACCCCAAATCCTACAAACCCGTTTCGTGCCGAGCTGCTGATCGCGATCTGTATTGATCCACCCGGTATAGCCTGTGGGTCCGGCATGGCTTCGCCATCGGTCTGCATACGTGCCTCCCATGGTGCTAATGTAAACGGGTTAATAGTCTCCAGTGTTTCCATCTCGATGTTTTTCAGCGCGTCCGCTACTTGGTACAGCGGCGAGCGGTGAAATCTTCTGAATTTCTTGATCCTAGCTGTGTTTCTGCGGAGAGGATTGGTATCTGGGAGCGTGTGGAGGTCCGTCCACATTTTCACGGCCCGTCTCCAAAAACGGTGTTGCGCCGTGGCAATGTGAGCCTCCGCCTCCGCTACACTAGTTGCAACGGTGAGAAACGTTCCGACAATCGCTTGCGCTCCTACCCTTTGGACTCGGTTGATCGGTCCCGTGGCCTTATTTTTGAATGCATGCATCCAGACATTAGAGGCGTAGTCCACTACAGGGGTCACTGTCGATGTGAATAGCTGCCGCGCTGTTGATGGGGAGAGACCTCTCAGTCGTCGAAGCTCCATTACTGCCTCAAGGCCCTTAGACGCTGCCCTTGCGATGTGTTCCTTATATTTGAGACTTGTGTCCATCAGGACGCCCAGAATCTTGACATGGTCTTTGGGTTCAACAGCCTGTCCCTTGATGGTGAAGGGTTCTCGGTCCAATTTGGAAGTCTTGGGGGTGAAGTGTATGATGGCTGTTTTCTCTGCTTCAAAAGTTGCCCCACTTCGTCTTTCCCAGTGGAGCGCTTCTTTAATGATTCCCTCAATACCTTCCCGGTTGCTCTGTGCAGTTGGCCCCGTCACCCATGCAGTGAAATCATCCACGAAAGCAATCGCACCTCCCTGGCTGTCGATTTGTCGCTGTACGAGGTCTGCGTTGAAGAAGAGGAACAGGATTGGGGATAGCGGCGAGCCCTGCGGCAGTCCAGCCTGTGGCAGGCTGTGGACCTCAGACAATTGCCCATTGATTTGGATAGTCGCCGTTCGTTCCGAGCAGAACGCCTCCACCCACCGGAGCAGATCCTCCGGTATGCCTCGCGCTTTCATCCTTTGAAGCAACCGTTCTTTGCACACTCCGTTGTAGGCTCCCTTGACATCGAAGCTGATCAAACTCAAGACCCGTCGGCCGCGCCACGCCGCGTAGATTTGTTCCTGCAGGAGTACGAGTGCTTGCTCCGCGGACCGCTGCTTTCGGGCGCCGAAGTGGCTGGTCGGGAGCAAACCGTGAGTCTCTACCGCGTGTGAGATCCTTTCCGCCACCACGGATTCCAGTACCTTGCCCAGCGTCGCGAGCAGCGAAATCGGTCTCCATGATTTGGCAATGGTGTAGTTCTCTTTGTTCGGCTTTTTGAGTGGTATGATCTTCGCATGTCTCCATTGTCTTGGCAACGTGCCTCCTTCCAGCGACGCCTGGAAGAGATCCAGGACTCTGTACTTGACCGTGGGCCAAGTCATCTTCCAGACTATTGCTGGCATACCGTCTTCGCCCGGTGCCTTCCAAGACTTTGCCGCCATCAGCTGTCGTTCGATCTCCTCCATCGTAATGGCAGGCATCTCGACTGGCGCTCTTTGTGGTCGAGTCCCTTCATCGTCAATGTTGTCCGGCAGAGGCGGGAAGAATTTGGCCAGCAATTCTTCTGCCTGCTCCTTGTGATCGGTGGTGGTGGTCCCATCCGCTCTGAGGAGCTGCGGGATCTTCCCGAACGCTGCGTCTTCTCCCGACTTCAGGTATCTCTCGGCTTTCCATATGTTATCATTGTCGGCAAGAAATTGATTCCAGTGCTTTTTCTTTTGTTGCCGGATGGCATCGTGGTATTGCTTCGCCGCGCCTTGGGCCATTGTTTCTAGGTAGGGTACTTTTCGCCCCGCTCGTCGCTCGGACCGGGCGTGATTTCTCCAGTATGTGTGTATTTGACGGAGCTGCGTCAAATCAGCAGTCCACCACCGCTTCGCGTGTGATGATGGTTTTGACTTTGGTGTTAGCGCATGCACCGCTTCCGAGACCGCCGACATGAGTCGGTCGGTTTTCTGCTGTACCGTACCCTCCGACGGAGTGGCGGCAAGAGTGTTTGCTATCCTGGTATTGATCTCTTTCCATGGAGCGTTTTTCAGCAGAAGTCGTCCCTGATGCTTTGGGAGCGACCAGGGGGCATCGAATACGGTCTCAATAGCACAGTGGTCCGAGCCGTGCTCCGTCCCTAATATAGCACACTTAATTACGGAGTCTGCCAGGTTTTCCGAAGCCAGGACCAGATCGATAGTCGACTCGCAGTCCCCGCTGTGTCCTCCGCCATGCCATGTCTTTGTGCCTCGTCTGAGGAGACTGCTGAGAGCACATTCATTCATGAGGTCGATGATTGGATCCGCTTCACCTTGTCTTCCCAAAGACACGTCGTCTCCTCCCCAGAGTTGGTCATGCCGGTTGAAGTCTCCCATAATCAAAATCTCCACCACCACACCCGTATCCCGCCGAACTTTCGTGATCGCGTCGAGTAGATGGTTACATGCGTCATCCAAAGCTGAGGCATTGCCCCCTTCAACGTAAACTGATGCCATGAATATCAGTCGCTCGGGAAGCCTGATAACCGCTGCCGTGAGGTCCGGGGACTCTATCGGTACTTGTTCCGCCTCGACTTCTTTGTTAATCCAGAGCATGCTTCGTACTGCCCATCTGCCTTCCCTCCAGGTAGAGGGGACCATCTTCGTCCATTTATGGTGTCCCATCGGGGTGGTCAAGAGCCGGCCTTGAATCCTCCGCGCTTGGGGTTCCTGGATCGCTAACGCCACCGTGTTCTGAGTCTCTTCATCATTCATTAAGCTCTCGTGCACTGCACCCTGTTTTCTCACGTTCAGTTGAATGACTCGAAGAGTCTTATTCATGATGTGATGGATAGAGCTTCCGACAGTTCTTGCTATACGATTCGTGAGGGCCTCCGCATGGAATGCACTTTGGAACCGATTGGTTGCAGCAACTGTGGTGGTGACCCTCCGCAGCACATCTCGCACACTTTTGAGTACTTTTACATTGGAATGCCTTATGTCCAATCTCTTGACAGTTGTAGCATTGTATCGGTCGTGGTCGGTGTTCAAAGGTGCTGGTCACGCCGGATTCTCCCCCAGCGTGAAAGAACCCGTCGGCCAGGAGCCTCCGTGCATCACTACCTTTGGTCAGGTAAACGACCATTGACCCATAGGCCTTCGCATTCTCCTTTCTGCTCAGCCATGCAATCTTGGCGACGGTGGTTTCGTTCTCCTCACCAAAGGCTGCCGCAGCTCCTACTCGGATATCACCATTTTCATCAAGCACTGCCGTTCTGTTGACGCTGTCGACTTTGATCGGGTAAAGTTCATCACGGAGCACTCGGGCTCCCGCACCGACCTTGGTTTCCGCCACCTTCTTAACCAGCTGGTGTTCAGCCTCATCTCGGCAAGCAATTCTGATCCGGTTGGTGTTTTTTGGGTCCACCGTGACAGCGCGGCACCGCCAGTTCGTGTAGTTTTCCATTGTCCGGATCTCGGTCTCAACTGCCGTTCTAATTGGACCTGCTGATGGTCTCTCACTTTCAGTATCTGCCATCTTCGAGGTGTCTATCGTGCAATATAGCGTGTCGGTGAAGGTAGTCGGTGTCGTGTTCCACGATGAGAGAGTCCGTATATTGCTCGGTTGGCTGGTGGGGGGAGTACGGGCAACATCTGCATAGGACGGGGATCCCGAAGGATTGACTGCAACGCGTAAGGATTGGATTTCGCGAAGGATCTCCTCGTGGCCGCTCTGAGCGCATGACTCGGGGTGGGCTTGCGGTGTCGGGGGTCGATTCGCCAGTAATTCATGTCGAAACTCTGTGAGGGCAGCGCCAAATTCTTCTTTGACTCTCTGGAGTTCCTCCTTGTATAATTCATCTCGTCGTCTAATTTCTCTTCTGAGTTTGACAATCTCTTTCACAAGCTTGGAGGTGTCTGAGTCCTCTCTTTCTGTCGAGGAGTCGTCCGAAGTCGCCGCTTTATCTTGGGCGACTGGCTTACCCTGGTTCTTTTTCTTCCGCTGGGAGCGCGTATTTCTCTGCTCAGTCTCGATCTCTTGCTCTTGAGCATAGTGGGCCGGTGGTCTTGTCGTGCGTTTCGGCCTCACCAATCGCGGTGGTGAGTTTTCCTGTTCGTCGCGGTCGGGCGGGTCAGGGGTTCGCGTCTCGGCCCGTCCCGACATTTTTTCCTCCTCCAAGTTGTTTTCTGTTCCAAACCAGTAGTAGTACAGTTCTGTAACTGGTACCAATATCTACTACACTATATTCCGACGAGAATACAGTCTCGGTCGCTTCCCATGACTTAATACAGAGTGTCCGGAAACTGGTGTCACCACTTATACTCTTTGATTGTTTCCGCAACCCTAAAGTGAAGTAGCGCTAATCCCATTTTGGATATTACTTCGGAGCATAATTTTCCCGTGTATGTATTGTAAAATACAAAGAGGTATCATAACCAGTATATTTTACCGGAGGACAACGTCCACGTGTCATCCGTTGGATATTCTGTGTGTCTGGATAATAAGCTTATAGTAACGGCCTTGGCCATCAAGCACTACATAGTATAACTTAGAATGGCTCCTAATCTAGCTCAATCAACGCTCACCCTTATCCAGGATATGTTGGTTTCTGGTGAACTAACTACTTCCCAGATGGCTGAAGCTGCTGGGTGCAGTAAACGCGCAATTATCCGACTACGCGCTAATCTTCGATTATTTGGTAGTATCAAAGCGCCTCAAGTCAATGGTGGACGGCCACGGAAGATTACATCAGTGATGCTAGAAGCACTCTGTGATTAAGGGCTAAACGCCACGTCCTCAAGGCAGTAAATGCCGCTCAGGAGCCTAAGGGTAAACGCCCCTTGATGTTAGTTGGGAAAGGAGAGGTCTTTAGTGTTAGTTGCTATATAAGGGCCAAGTGTTGCTAACAGGCTGACTATAATAATGAGCACGGCCATATGGATTGCACTACCCATCCTGCTCAACCTTAAATGGTAAAGTATACCAGATGGGAACGATGAATGCCCAAGGGGATGGTGTCGACAGGTGTCAGGAACGGGTTCCTAGTGTTTGTCTAGTTTGCATTGACACATCCGAGCTGAATGATTCAGCTTCTTCGGTGTGTGGGTCTACTCAGCCACCAATGAGAAGATCAGGCAGTCAACCAACTGTTGGTTCAGGATGGCTGGTCTTGGTACGTTAAAAACATGACGATGCAGTCAGTTACTTTAGCAGTGGCAAGATCATTGAAGGTAGGTTTATTCGTAGGCTGCTCTACTAACACTACCTGGGTCTTACATTTTACTAAATGACTGCCTGGATTAACTTCCAGTGCTGTTCTATTTTGCCGGAAGCAAAGATGCACTCCGAAGGATTTTCTCTTTCTATTGGCTATGATTGGTCGATTATATTACGATGCCCATATTGTTCAGCCGCGCCAACACATCGACGTGTTAAGTATCGATTGTGGGAAGCTGAGAAAGGGAATACATAATAGTAGCTGAATTGTTCTATCTTTTTACTCTTCGATTCCATACAAGCACTAGTATCTTCAGAATCCTGGTAAATAATCAGAGATGCCGCTCCGAAAGCTACTGTATAAATTATGCGGAGACCGGAACGAGAGTAAAGCCGACAGCCCACCACTATCACCTCGCCTGTCCACGATCAAAACTACCCAGTCGACTGAGCCCTTTAAGCCACAGGACTTGTGGCAGACTGCATATGATCAGCTAGATGAGGAGAAGCGAAGAATTCTATTAACACCCAAAGATACTGCGGACCCAAACGATAAGGAAAACCGAATCCGAATCGAAGACTTGATCGGTCAAGTCATTCTTTTGACCAAAGAGCGATACGAAGAATATCAACGGAACGCCGATGGCAAGATTCGAAAATACTCCAGGAATATTATTAACGCAGCGCTATCCACCAAAGATATTATTGGCGCGGTTGCGACCTTTGATCCTACCCAGCATGCGGCTAGTGCTTGGGCAATCGTGTCACTGGGGTTAACGGTATATTATATCCCTCAACAGATTATAGGAATCGTTTGCTAATTGAGTAATTGGAAATACAGATAACCAAAAATTATCGTAACCAACGAGATGCTTTGTTCGAATCGTCAGATTACCTGGCGGATATCCTTGCGCAGTGTGCCTTTGTTGAGCAGAATTTCTATCGTGAGGGCAGGTCCGGCAACCGACAAGACTTAGGAAATGTATTGATTCGACTCTACCGAGCAATTCTTTCCTATACAGCGGAGGTACAGCAAACCCAAAGTGCTACTAAGGGAAAGAAACTACGGGACTGCGTCTCTGCTATTACCGAGCACCCGCTCACAGAACTCAAAGCCTTGGTTGAAGAGGAAAGAGAAAAACTGCGCCGGCGTATTGAACTAGACGAATATCTCCGCCGCGGGGAGGAGGCAGAGAATATTCTATGTTCGATCGATAAACTTACTGAAAGTATGAAGGAGCTTCTTGAACAGTCTGGCCTTGTGAACCTCCGCGTGGCGGAAGGAGCATTTTATGACTCCTATATCAATCAACATGAAGACTTTTGCCTTCCAAACACAAGGACCGAACTTCAACAGCGAATCTTGAAATGGGCTGAGTCAGATGATGAATTTATATTCTGGTTGAATGGAATGGCGGGAACGGGCAAATCTACCATTGCCCGGACGGTCGCTCAATCTTTCGAAAAGCATAGGCTCCTTGGTGCCTCATTTTTTTTCAAGCGGGGTGAAGCCGACCGTGGTAACGCAAAATACTTAATATCAACTATTACGAGACAGCTGGTAACCAGGCAGCGGCGACTAAGACCTGATGTCCTGAACGCTATCAAGAATGATCCTAATATCGCATATAAATCTCTAAGCGAACAGTGTAAGAAGCTTCTTTGTCAACCCCTTATGAAGCTACATTTAGACCAGCCCACAACAATAGTGATCGTTATTGATGCCTTGGATGAGTGTGACGGAGAAGATGATATACGAGTGATACTCCGGCTCTTGTTTAAGATGCAGGAAATTAAATCTGTACGTCTGCGAGTGTTTCTGACCAGCAGGCCGGAACTTCCAATTCGCCTTGGCTTCGAGCAAGATAATAACCATCAGGATCTCGTCCTCCATGCGCTTCCTGCCCCTGTGGTTGAGCATGACATTCGCGTGTTCCTGGAATGTAAGCTTTCAGAGATACAGCATGAGCGTTCACTTCCCCCAGAGTGGCCAGGGAAGGATGATGTAACGAGACTGGTAGAGATGGCTGTTCCTTTATTCATTGTCGCAGCCACAGCATGCCGCTTTATTAAAGAAGGGACGCATCCAAAGAAACGACTCCAGAAGTTTCTTGAATATCAAGCAACCACAACTGCAACCCAGATGGACAAAATATACCTGCCGGTCCTGAATCAACTCAAAGACAATGATATAACTGAGTCGAAAGAGCTAGTGCAAGAGTTTCAGGATATTGTTGGGGTTATAATTCTTCTTGCTACCCCACTCTCTATTGAATCTCTTTCCCAGCTCCTCCAAATATCGGCAGACGATATCAGCGAGCTATTAGATCCTTTGCATTCAGTACTGAGCGTGCCCAGTAGCAGAGAGGCTCCAGTGCGTATCTTGCACTTATCATTTCGTGACTATCTTTTAATCACGGAGAGCCCTTTCCATGTTAATGAGCAACAGACGCATGGAAAAATAGCGTCACATTGTCTCCAGCTTATGGAAGCCCGGCTTAAACATAATATATGTGGTCTAGAGAGTTACGGAATACAACGGAAGGACATCAATCCTCAAATTATTAATCAGCATCTCACTGCTGAACTTCAATACAGCTGCCGCTACTGGGTATATCATCTAAAGCAAAGCCAAGGTCGTATCTCCGAGTCTGAGATTCTCTCCTTTCTAAGGAAGCGTTTCCTTCACTGGTTAGAAGCACTGGCTTTGATCGGGAGTATTTCTGAGACAATGCAAATGATAGATATACTGAAATCAAGTATACGGGTAAGTTTTTTTTTGGAATCCTACAGTTAAGCAGTGACTGACAAGTGTTATAGACAGATATTGGTACTGAGATTTCAGACTTTCTCTATGATGCAAAAAGGTTTGCTCTTCAAAATACTTATATAGCTGGTATTGCTCCACTTCAATTCTACAGCTCCGGACTGGTCTTCGCACCTGCCCAGAGTATTGTGAAAAAGACTTTTCTTAGAGAAGTAGTAAGACAGATAAAAAGTCTACCGGTTTTAGAGAATACTTGGAGCCCAATCTTACAGACACTCGAGGGCCATTCACGTTCGGTCCATTCAGTGGCCTTCTCGCCCGATGGGCGTACTCTGGCATCAGGCTCAGATGATAATACTATCAAGCTCTGGGATACAACGACGGGCACAGAGCGCCAGACCCTTAAGGGCCATTCGAGTTTGGTCTATTCAGTGGCCTTCTCGCCCGATGGGCGTACTCTGGCATCAGGCTCAGATGATAATACTATCAAGCTCTGGGATACAACGACGGACACAGAGCGCCAGACCCTTAAGGGCCATTCAAGTTTGGTCTATTCAGTGGCCTTCTCTCCCGATGGGCGTACTCTGGCATCAGGCTCAGATGATAATACTATCAAGCTCTGGGATACAACGACGGGCACAGAGTGCCAGACCCTTGAGGGCCATTCGAGTTCGGTCGAGTCAGTGGTCTTCTCTCTCGATGGGCGTACTTTGGCGTCAGGCTCACATGATAATACTATCAAGCTCTGGGATACAACGACGGGCACAGAGCGCCAGACCCTCAAGGGCCGTTCGGATTCGGTCGAGACAGTTCTGAACGAACCCAATTCCAACCTTCATATATCTGTATCGAACGCTTGGATCTCTTCAGTAGGTGAGAACTTGCTGTGGCTCCCTGCTGAGTATCGTTTATTTTTTTCTTATGCGGTCAAAGACACTACAATTGCATTCGGGTATAGGGACGGGCGGGTCTGTATAATAGGATTCCACATCGTAGATTAATATCACTTAAGTCTCTTATTTTCTAATTTCTTTCTAAAAGAAGGGCATGGAATAGCTCAGATTTATGTACTATTTTTTGACCTTGTAGATAAGACCTATCCGGTGGTTTCTAGATAATTCTGTAAATATGGGCTAACTTGCCACTTACCCCTTATTTCAGACGTTTCCGAGCCAAGGCACAAAAGCCGAAAATATTAGGAGATATGTTATATGTAATATTACATGTCAGTACAGGACGCAGTACTAGTCAGGGGAATAGTTATTCCATTCCATTCCGAATCAAGCCTAGCTTAGTTTCACACTAGGGTTGCTGAAACAATTGAAGAGTATAAGTGGTGACACCAGTATCCGGACAGACTGTATCAGTTACTACTAGTTACTGGGAAGCGACCGAGACTGTATTCTCGTCGGAATATAGTGTAGTAGATATTGGTACCAGTTACAGAACTGTACTACTACTGGTTTGGAACAGAAAACAACTTGGAGGAGGAAAAAATGTCGGGACGGGCCGAGACGCGAACCCCTGACCCGCCCGACCGCGACGAACAGGAAAACTCACCACCGCGATTGGTGAGGCCGAAACGCACGACAAGACCACCGGCCCACTATGCTCAAGAGCAAGAGATCGAGACTGAGCAGAGAAATACGCGCTCCCAGCGGAAGAAAAAGAACCAGGGTAAGCCAGTCGCCCAAGATAAAGCGGCGACTTCGGACGACTCCTCGACAGAAAGAGAGGACTCAGACACCTCCAAGCTTGTGAAAGAGATTGTCAAACTCAGAAGAGAAATTAGACGACGAGATGAATTATACAAGGAGGAACTCCAGAGAGTCAAAGAAGAATTTGGCGCTGCCCTCACAGAGTTTCGACATGAATTACTGGCGAATCGACCCCCGACACCGCAAGCCCACCCCGAGTCATGCGCTCAGAGCGGCCACGAGGAGATCCTTCGCGAAATCCAATCCTTACGCGTTGCAGTCAATCCTTCGGGATCCCCGTCCTATGCAGATGTTGCCCGTACTCCCCCCACCAGCCAACCGAGCAATATACGGACTCTCTCATCGTGGAACACGACACCGACTACCTTCACCGACACGCTATATTGCACGATAGACACCTCGAAGATGGCAGATACTGAAAGTGAGAGACCATCAGCAGGTCCAATTAGAACGGCAGTTGAGACCGAGATCCGGACAATGGAAAACTACACGAACTGGCGGTGCCGCGCTGTCACGGTGGACCCAAAAAACACCAACCGGATCAGAATTGCTTGCCGAGATGAGGCTGAACACCAGCTGGTTAAGAAGGTGGCGGAAACCAAGGTCGGTGCGGGAGCCCGAGTGCTCCGTGATGAACTTTACCCGATCAAAGTCGACAGCGTCAACAGAACGGCAGTGCTTGATGAAAATGGTGATATCCGAGTAGGAGCTGCGGCAGCCTTTGGTGAGGAGAACGAAACCACCGTCGCCAAGATTGCATGGCTGAGCAGAAAGGAGAATGCGAAGGCCTATGGGTCAATGGTCGTTTACCTGACCAAAGGTAGTGATGCACGGAGGCTCCTGGCCGACGGGTTCTTTCACGCTGGGGGAGAATCCGGCGTGACCAGCACCTTTGAACACCGACCACGACCGATACAATGCTACAACTGTCAAGAGATTGGACATAAGGCATTCCAATGTAAAAGTACTCAAAAGTGTGCGAGATGTGCTGCGGAGGGTCACCACCACAGTTGCTGCAACCAATCGGTTCCAAAGTGCATTCCATGCGGAGGCCCTCACGAATCGTATAGCAAGAACTGTCGGAAGCTCTATCCATCACATCATGAATAAGACTCTTCGAGTCATTCAACTGAACGTGAGAAAACAGGGTGCAGTGCACGAGAGCTTAATGAATGATGAAGAGACTCAGAACACGGTGGCGTTAGCGATCCAGGAACCCCAAGCGCGGAGGATTCAAGGCCGGCTCTTGACCACCCCGATGGGACACCATAAATGGACGAAGATGGTCCCCTCTACCTGGAGGGAAGGCAGATGGGCAGTACGAAGCATGCTCTGGATTAACAAAGAAGTCGAGGCGGAACAAGTACCGATAGAGTCCCCGGACCTCACGGCAGCGGTTATCAGGCTTCCCGAGCGACTGATATTCATGGCATCAGTTTACGTTGAAGGGGGCAATGCCTCAGCTTTGGATGACGCATGTAACCATCTACTCGACGCGATCACGAAAGTTCGGCGGGATACGGGTGTGGTGGTGGAGATTTTGATTATGGGAGACTTCAACCGGCATGACCAACTCTGGGGAGGAGACGACGTGTCTTTGGGAAGACAAGGTGAAGCGGATCCAATCATCGACCTCATGAATGAATGTGCTCTCAGCAGTCTCCTCAGACGAGGCACAAAGACATGGCATGGCGGAGGACACAGCGGGGACTGCGAGTCGACTATCGATCTGGTCCTGGCTTCGGAAAACCTGGCAGACTCCGTAATTAAGTGTGCTATATTAGGGACGGAGCACGGCTCGGACCACTGTGCTATTGAGACCGTATTCGATGCCCCCTGGTCGCTCCCAAAGCATCAGGGACGACTTCTGCTGAAAAACGCTCCATGGAAAGAGATCAATACCAGGATAGCAAACACTCTTGCCGCCACTCCGTCGGAGGGTACGGTACAGCAGAAAACCGACCGACTCATGTCGGCGGTCTCGGAAGCGGTGCATGCGCTAACACCAAAGTCAAAACCATCATCACACGCGAAGCGGTGGTGGACTGCTGATTTGACGCAGCTCCGTCAAATACACACATACTGGAGAAATCACGCCCGGTCCGAGCGACGAGCGGGGCGAAAAGTACCCTACCTAGAAACAATGGCCCAAGGCGCGGCGAAGCAATACCACGATGCCATCCGGCAACAAAAGAAAAAGCACTGGAATCAATTTCTTGCCGACAATGATAACATATGGAAAGCCGAGAGATACCTGAAGTCGGGAGAAGACGCAGCGTTCGGGAAGATCCCGCAGCTCCTCAGAGCGGATGGGACCACCACCACCGATCACAAGGAGCAGGCAGAAGAATTGCTGGCCAAATTCTTCCCGCCTCTGCCGGACAACATTGACGATGAAGGGACTCGACCACAAAGAGCGCCAGTCGAGATGCCTGCCATTACGATGGAGGAGATCGAACGACAGCTGATGGCGGCAAAGTCTTGGAAGGCACCGGGCGAAGACGGTATGCCAGCAATAGTCTGGAAGATGACTTGGCCCACGGTCAAGTACAGAGTCCTGGATCTCTTCCAGGCGTCGCTGGAAGGAGGCACGTTGCCAAGACAATGGAGACATGCGAAGATCATACCACTCAAAAAGCCGAACAAAGAGAACTACACCATTGCCAAATCATGGAGACCGATTTCGCTGCTCGCGACGCTGGGCAAGGTACTGGAATCCGTGGTGGCGGAAAGGATCTCACACGCGGTAGAGACTCACGGTTTGCTCCCGACCAGCCACTTCGGCGCCCGAAAGCAGCGGTCCGCGGAGCAAGCACTCGTACTCCTGCAGGAACAAATCTACGCGGCGTGGCGCGGCCGACGGGTCTTGAGTTTGATCAGCTTCGATGTCAAGGGAGCCTACAACGGAGTGTGCAAAGAACGGTTGCTTCAAAGGATGAAAGCGCGAGGCATACCGGAGGATCTGCTCCGGTGGGTGGAGGCGTTCTGCTCGGAACGAACGGCGACTATCCAAATCAATGGGCAATTGTCTGAGGTCCACAGCCTGCCACAGGCTGGACTGCCGCAGGGCTCGCCGCTATCCCCAATCCTGTTCCTCTTCTTCAACGCAGACCTCGTACAGCGACAAATCGACAGCCAGGGAGGTGCGATTGCTTTCGTGGATGATTTCACTGCATGGGTGACGGGGCCAACTGCACAGAGCAACCGGGAAGGTATTGAGGGAATCATTAAAGAAGCGCTCCACTGGGAAAGACGAAGTGGGGCAACTTTTGAAGCAGAGAAAACAGCCATCATACACTTCACCCCCAAGACTTCCAAATTGGACCGAGAACCCTTCACCATCAAGGGACAGGCTGTTGAACCCAAAGACCATGTCAAGATTCTGGGCGTCCTGATGGACACAAGTCTCAAATATAAGGAACACATCGCAAGGGCAGCGTCTAAGGGCCTTGAGGCAGTAATGGAGCTTCGACGACTGAGAGGTCTCTCCCCATCAACAGCGCGGCAGCTATTCACATCGACAGTGACCCCTGTAGTGGACTACGCCTCTAATGTCTGGATGCATGCATTCAAAAATAAGGCCACGGGACCGATCAACCGAGTCCAAAGGGTAGGAGCGCAAGCGATTGTCGGAACGTTTCTCACCGTTGCAACTAGTGTAGCGGAGGCGGAGGCTCACATTGCCACGGCGCAACACCGTTTTTGGAGACGGGCCGTGAAAATGTGGACGGACCTCCACACGCTCCCAGATACCAATCCTCTCCGCAGAAACACAGCTAGGATCAAGAAATTCAGAAGATTTCACCGCTCGCCGCTGTACCAAGTAGCGGACGCGCTGAAAAACATCGAGATGGAAACACTGGAGACTATTAACCCGTTTACATTAGCACCATGGGAGGCACGTATGCAGACCGATGGCGAAGCCATGCCGGACCCACAGGCTATACCGGGTGGATCAATACAGATCGCGATCAGCAGCTCGGCACGAAACGGGTTTGTAGGATTTGGGGTGGCGATCGAGAAACAGCCACCTCAATATCGAAAATTGAAACTGAAGACCTTCTCCGTAACATTGGGCGCAAGATCAGAGCAGAATCCGTTCTCCGCAGAGCTAGCGGCTATAGCACATACGTTGAACAGGCTGGTGGGACTGAAAGGCTTCAGGTTCAGGTTGCTCACAAGCAACAAAGCGACGGCCCTCACGATACAGAACCCTCGACAACAGTCAGGCCAGGAGTTCGTCTGCCAGATGTACAAGCTCATAAACAGACTGCGGAGAAAAGGAAACCATATCAAGATTCTTTGGGTCCCTGCCAGCGAAGACAACAAACTGCTGGGCCTGGCTAAAGAGCAGGCCAGGGCCGCGACCCACGAGGACGCTATCCCACAGGCACAGGTCTCCAGAATGAAATCAACAACGTTGAATCTCGCACGATCCCAAGCAGCCACTACGAAAGCCTTGCCAGAGGACGTAGGAAGACACATCAAACGAGTAGATGCGGCACTCCCAGGAAAACACACCCGACAGCTGTATGATGGGCTATCCTGGAAAGAAGCGACCGTGCTGGCTCAACTCCGGACCGGCATGGCAAGATTAAATGGGTATCTCTACCGGATCAATGTCGCGCAGACAGACCAGTGTGCATGCGGACAAGCAAGAGAAACCGTGGAGCATTTCCTCTTCCGATGTCGGAAGTGGACCACGCAACGGATCGCACTGCTACAATGTACTCGTACTCACCGGGGCAATCTCTCCCTCTGCCTGGGCGGGAAATCGCCTTCCAATGATCAGCAATGGGTGCCAAATTTGGAGGCAGTACGAGCCTCAATACGATTTGCCATGACCACGGGCCGACTCGACGCCGTCTAACCGCGTCGATCAAGACAATGACACTCTCCCCTAACTAACCTACACCATCCACCTTGTGCCACAGATGGTAGACGCGCTTCAACTGCCGAGGATAGGAGGTTGAACACTTGAAGAAGCGCCTTCAAGCCAGTCTATCAACAAAATTACTAACCCACAGGGATTCCTACGATATTGACAGCTGAGAGGACATATACTGAAAGGATCTATGTATGGGCTTCAAGGAGATACGGTAGATGTACATTAGAACCTGTGTTGATAGATCAGTGATAGTTGCCCTTTCGGCTGAGCCGCCGGGCGTTAATGAATTGTGTGTGTAAGCTGCAATTGTCTGATTTTGGGCTTAGATCGACTTGTCGTGACAGCCAATAAAAATCTAGCCGCCTCAAGATATTATTGATACGTTTAAGTGAAGCAGCTGCGCGGCACAAAGCGCCGCACAGATACCACGAAACATATTGGACAGATCGCTCAAGTAGACTTAGCAACGTCGGATCAGCTTAACCTGGAGACCAACCATTCCCACTCTTGGGAGCATTGAGCGGTGCATTTTTAATTTTAGATTTATTAGGCGATACTAAGCTGTGTGCTCCACCCAACTATGGCATTCAGAAACCCAAAGCTGTGCGTGTTTCATTGGTGACTATAGGCCTTGTTCTAGCAAGTCGTCAGCTCATCGTTCAGGTGCCCATTTGCATCACTAGCGCGGCGTATAGTGTCTATTCAACATCATTGTCAATTCGCTCAAGGACTTGCTGGCGGTAAAACTAGTTCGCTGGTTGGGCGGAGCAGTAGGTAGGATGAGTATCCCTGCTTTAATTGAGGCCTATCGTCTCAGCTGTACTCAGAGGTAACCACGACCAGCAACTGAGTTGATTGGCCTTCGTGACATTACAAAAGTTTACTAGCCTTTGATGTTATGTGTCTAGTAAAGGTAAAATATAATTTTGTTGCTATTTACTATACTCAAGGCCTCAAAGCCATAGTGCTTGGGGACTTATACGTTCCTCAAGCTATAAAGGGCTGTCATCATCTCGGCCAGACACTAATGCTAACACTTTCAAATTTTTCAATATACATTATCAATTCTCCATTCCTAAAACAGCCGTGTTGTTGACCATCCTTACTTCGTCCTTTGCAAAATCTCAGAGGGTTACAATCAGTCAAAAATAACACGTGACTGGTACGTGAAGGATATACCTAAGCACCTTCTTGTTTTATAACTAATCATTATAAGATAATGTCGCTGATCACTGACGAAGTCCTCAAGGGTCTCTGGGATAGAGCTCAGGCGCAATCTTCAGACGAATGGGCCTCCGCCAAGTTATGGTCTTATTTATGGAACAAACACCTTTTTGCGGAGAAGGAATGGGTTGTCTCCTCTGAGACTCCTCCGGAGGGGCGTGGCCGTCGACGGGTGGATATAACGATAGAATATTTTGGCGGAGATAGTAAATTAGCGGTTCTCGCCTTTCACGAGGCAAAGGCATTGAATGCGGGGCCTCAAGATGTCCAAGATGCCGAGCACCAAGCATTCGACGCTTGTATGAGATATCTCGGAGAACATCCTGAGCTGCAATTTGTGTATGCTTTCACATCATTTGGCACAAAAGGCAGAGCATGGCGGTGCGCTCGAGAGGATATTTACCTTTCCCCTTTGTTCGGCTCAGATGACCTGGCTGAGCGTACTCAGTACGTTGAGTTACACTCCTCAGAGGCCCTATTAATCAGACAGGCCGTCCAAATGATGAAGGCTGTGCCGCCATCTGAATAGGACTATGAAGCCTTATCGGCTGGGTTTCGCATTTTAACATATCTTGTGATATTGATTTTGAGAATGGAAAGGTATCTTTTGCGTTTCTAACTAGTCATTGTATGTGGTTATTCTGTCGCCAAGTTGACTAAACCACCAAACGATAATTCCATGCTCTGGTAGCTTTTGCCATGCCTTTCTTTCCATATTAAGTTCAGTGTCATGTATGTCGCTTCGTATGTCCTTAATGTAATCTCGTCCATCAATGACGCCGTTCTCGACGTACGTAGGCCTAGCAGTCTCCTGATTAAGATCGTGGTCCCATCGCACTTGTCCAATCGATTCAATATGTTCATCGCTGTAAAATAGTAGAAGACCCAGACATGGATGGTGTGACTGTTCCTTATCCCTGCATACTTGTACCTTCACAAGGCCTTTGAGTGACGCCTTTGTCATATACCAAGTACTAGCTATCGATCCTCGACCGGGAGGGACCGCTGGAGGTTCAAAGCGTGTATCCATAGGGGGGGGGGTTGACGGCCCAACATCATATTGCTCATTGCACGTAACTCCAACTTCGGAAATGTACTGTGTGGTTGGATCTAATCCATCATGGAAAATCCCCGAAATAGCACCATCGCCATCTCTGACTAAAGGGTGATACTCATATTGATCAACAATCCGAGCGGGAAATTGAGGTCCGAATGTGATGGTTCTCCCTAGTGAAGTTTGGAGCTTACTGGTGAGCCATGAATGAGGAACAAGGAAAGAGTGACTTACTACTAAAATAGGGTTGGAGGCTGGCCCACGACAAATCCTAAACTTCCGAATCCAAGCTGCTTTGATATATTCATGTCCATTGAACGGGAAATAAATCCAGAGCTTATAGCTGTTACTCATACGTCGATTCATCAAATCGATGAACTCTCTAAACGCTTTCGATGTATCTGAGAAACCGTGGATTCCAACAGTCTTAGCGTTAGCACAACAGACAAGAACACCTCGGATGTGGGAATCGATTTTGAAATAGTCCAGGCGAGATTTACATCTGGCTTGGTAAAAATTCCATGGGTGGAACTTGGGCGGGAAAGGAGAACTCCAGGCCCTATACGTAGATGGATTTCTTGGGAGGAGCTGAATGTTTCTCATGAAAAAACCCTGTTTATGTCAGTTCCTGCTCCTCTACTGCTGTTGGGTAACTATACATCACAGCTCACATAGACCTCCAAGCCAGTATCACCCGCGTCCAGAATCTCATACCATGGCGACCCATCTGTTCTGGGATTCGACTTATGGTCAACGAATTGTATCCCACGTATGCCGATACAGTCGACTGACAAAATGATCTTGCTGATATTATCAGGTAGCTTGATGCGGTATTGTTCGGAAGTGCTTGCTGATTCGAGCGGCTTGCTGCTGAGCTGTGCCACGTAACAGGTTCCGCGGTATTCTATTCTGGACATCCACATTTCTGGTTTCAAACTCAGCTGCTTACTCTGGGTTCCTCCTGTATCCCTCAAAAGTTCAATCAACCGACGTGTTTCACCCAGTACGGTCAAGTACCAGCATGGAGCAATTAGTTCAGAGATTATAGTTATTACTTCAACGGGTAATTGCCTCAACAAGTCTTGTTTAAAACTGTCTTGGGTAATTTCTCTCGTATACTTGCTGAGGAGTCCTTCTGTAACCGACATGGCTTCCCTATGTTCCTTATAGTGACATTGATAAACGGGCCTGGTTGCATTAGCAAACCTTCTTAGATCTTCAGGAGTAGGCTTCCTGGAGGGCTCGTAGCTATTCTGTAGAATGTCGTAGCACGTAGCATGAAACCAGAGCATGGGGTACGGCGATTGGGAGCAGCGTGCACATGGACTTCTACAGTCCGGGACAGTATGCAGTTCCAGATTTAAGTCTGCCAACGGTTAGATGGGTAACAGCTATGAGAAAGAGGACGCACCAAGAATATGAGACCCAATAGTTGCAGCTTGTCTGCACAGCACGCATAAAGACTGCCCAACGTGAACATCTTCTTCAGAAACCATTTCTTGTGAACGTAATGGAATTGAAATCAGAGTCTCACGTAGATAGGTGACATGTGTTTCCTTTTCATCAGTTAGGGTAGCTAGCGCTTATTATACAATAATCGTAGTCGGTGTAGGACAGTGAACCGCTAAAACCGACTGAGCCTTGGCCTTTGGACCCACCACCTAGTACCACCCATTACGAATACACGTGCCTTGCATACGTGAGGGGGGTCCTGCCGCCAGATTCTCCAATCATGGGTCAAGGCTGTATGACATAAGACTTAGTGTACTTTCACCCAAAAACTTCAGCGGCAACACCGTCAGCCAATCCATGAGCCAAATTGTGCAGGTTCGTTGCTCTTCCTAATTGTAGTCGCCAGAGACATTAAGCTCAACCTATTATTAAAGAAGATTACTGCTGTGTACTCGTCACTCAGTGACAAGAGTAGAAATCGCGCTGCTCTATGCGACTTCAGTCAATGATCTTTCTAAACTCTCAACGATTGGGCTGCGTGATTTATCGCAGATAGTCAATATATTTCAGCCTTTAGGTAACCAACTGTTGACTTAACCGGAGTACGGGCTGCTACTACTCCTCCACAAAGTTCGATATTGGGTATGAGACGCTTCCGAACAATGATAAACTAGACTCTACGCAGACTATTTCATCTTGCGTCAATGATTAACTATCTAAGCTACTAGGGCAAGTCATCATCCGGGACATCCTAAAGATCTCGTCCCGACTCCCAACCTTGTATCCATTCCTCCAGCCTCTTCGGGGGTCCAGGTTGGTCTGGGATCGCATCGTGGAAGACAGCAGCGAATAATCATGGCTGTAGCGTTCGTCTTTCCGTAATAATGTCTTATAGGGGTGCAGCGGATCGGTAAGTCGAGAAAGGAGCTCCGATCGGTTATTAGTTATAGTTTCGATTCTAGACCTCGGAACCGCATTCCGCGGGGCTGTCGTCGGTGACGGTGGTGAAAGTCACACTTGGGATCACTTTTGAGGCAAGTATATCATTGGGTGTATTTTACCTAGGTATAATTCCATCATCATCATCCGGGAAAACCCAACTTCATCCAACGGCATCTGGGATAGGCATCGTGCGGGAGAAAATGTGAAGCAAGACAGATGGTCGCGGAACAGAATAGGGGAGTGGGTTTAGTCGTAAGCTGTGATCAGACTGGAAGCCTGCCAAGGGCGGGATCAGTTTCTTGTCTCGGAGGGGAGTCGATTCGGGGTAATAACCTCGTGACCTCTGCCCAAGACCACTTCTGGTCTTTCCTCAGCTTCAGCAGAAGATCCGACTCTTCTGCAGACCATTTCATGCCCTTTCTTGAGCTTCCGTGGACATCCATACCACCTCGCCGTCCTTGTTCAATCACATCAGATACAGTCGAGCGACTGGCCGCCGGTGCTTCTCCCTGTTCAAATGCCGTGGGTGGATATTCTGATATGCAGCGATGTAGTGCACCTTCGAACAGCCAAGAGAGAAATTGCAGACGTTCATCGACTGATAGGGAGAGAAACTCGGTACAAAATGCTGGAAACGATGTATATTCCTTTGGGCCGGACATGGGACCTCGAACCCGCTTAGGCGACTGTCCATCCAATTCTTGCAGCTTTCGCTTGCGCAGTTTCGACGGTTGACCACAGGTGGAGGCACCCAGAGGGGTATCACACGAAGACCAGTCGGCTTCGGCGTTGTTATCGGAGGCGGAATTTTGCTTATGGCCCTGGCTGTGTGGGCTAACCGGCCGAGGATTGCTCTCCTGCCTTTTAGGTGTGCGTTGGAGTCTGGGTGATAAACAGATGTGTCGCACAGACCTGCCGGGGGATCAGGATACGGACAAATTGTCTCCAAAGTAACGAAACTATCGTCTGGATGCATCTGCAATTCTTCAATCATCCAAAGTCCGTCCCCGGCGAGGATCATCGGATCAACTGGAATGTCGTTGTGTACGTCAGACAACCCCGCGCTCTGCTCCGAATTGGGTGTGCTGGGAGATGAGGCGGCCACTTGAAGGGCGGGCGCGTCACCTGGGCTATTGATGGCATCTTGAACATCCCGCAATTTAACTGAATCTGACGCGTGACCTGCGTGGTCTTCCAGAGATCGCTCGGCCTTTTCCGGGTATCATGCATCGAGTATGACGACATAGATGACTGCGGCGGTTGAATCTGGGAGCCCGATGATTTGCATGAAGGGATTTTGCACTCATATTTACACAAGCATCGACTGGCGGCCGCGCTGGGAGCTGAAGTCTGGGCAATGGCAAAGTTCAGGGTCGGGGTTCATCACAAAGCTTAAGGGCAGAAGACTTATTGCGTGAACAGTGTGTGCGGTGAGATTTGGGAGCTGGATATGGTTTGGGAAGAGAGGACACCCATGGTTTGAATTTAGCTTTGTAGTTTCCTTGACTTACACCCATCTTCCTCCTCGTCATCAAGTTGTCACTTTTGGTGCGCGGCTTACATAGGGACAAAACTCGAAGCATAAAGATTGTCTTGGCAGTCTTGTATGTGTTGGTAGATCCTCTATCTGTATTATTACATGCAGTCCAGGCGTCATCAGCAATGCAATTACTACTCTATCTAAGGTACCGAGGGCCAACTGTTATGGTCAGCCAAATGGCTGGATAAGGTCGAAGCGGAAGAGGGAACGAATAAAATCACGAGAAAAGAGCAGATCGCTGTAAATCACGAGCGAATATCCACATTGGTTTCATTTGGCTCCTGCCTACATCCTCTGTCGCTTGGCTCTGTCCTGCGCGCCATCCGAATTGTCGGTCACTACCAACCGGGGGAGGTTCGTCGTCAGCGCGCACTTGGTTGAGAATTCTCCGATAATCCGGGAGACCGTGGCGGCAATATGTTGTGCGCCATCCGCGCGAACGCTGTCACCACGCCGAGGAGTAGAATCCGATGGAGGACTAGCATCGCCTCCACCCGCCGACTCGGCTGCCGCTACATCGTCCACGGCCGGGACGCTAGAGACGCCGCTCTCGTTCTCCGCACGTTCCAGCAGCTCGTCCGAGGCCGACACCATTCGCAGGTCGGAAAGCGTGTCATCGATCCACTGTGGGTCGGTGCGGCCCGGGGCGGCGAGGAGGAGAACCGATCGCTCGCCACGCTGCCCCGGATCCGGCAGAGAGACCGGCCGCAGCGCCACCGCATACCCTTGCTCGAGGAGAAGACCCATGGTGCGAGCCAGTGAGCCCCACAACTGGTCTGTCAAGATCGACCGGGACATCGTCAGCACGATGAAGTCCGGACTCAGCCCTGGAGACTGCGCCGCGAGCTCACACTGTTGAAGCGGACTCAGCGTCTCCCCGGAGAGACCGTTGATGCCATCGAAGCCCGAGGAGCTAGGGTCGAGCCAACCGGCGGCTGATTTAGCGAAAGAGCCCTCGCCACTAATGGTCACAATGCGGGGCACATCACGCCCTCTGTCATCCGGTTGCATGGAGAGGTCGTAGTCCATCGTCGCGAGGGCGGATGCAACACAGCCCGGGTAGACGGTGGCATCGGGATGTTGCGTCTGTTGACAACACAGGGTCAGCGCCGCCTTTACAGTGGCCTCAGGGGCCCATCGATCTGGACACCGACGGGAAAGGGCGCACTCACCTTCCATGCCTGGTGGCGGTCTTCGGCAAAACCGACCGCGGCCTGCACGCAATACCCCGCCTTCTGGAAGCCAACCGACAGGCGCAGGTCGTCGGGGGAGAGATCGAAGACGGAGGCCACGGGCAGCGGAGAAAAGCGTGGATACGCGGCACTGCCTCTCGGGCCCGTGAGCGAAGACACCAGCGGCGCCAGAAACAACCATTCCCGCTGGGATCCCTCACAAATGCCATACCGCACGAAAAGGCCGTTCGCCGGGTCTGGTGAGCGGGGACAGGTCAGCCAAAGACAAAAGGATAGGGACGGAACGGAGATCCTACCAGGCACCTGTGCGACATACGACACGGTCGGGCCAACCGGCTCGGTGTCCATCGAATCCACCGCGACCACGGTGTCGACATTAATAATCTCCGCGTCGTCCGGATAGCCAATCCAGGCAGCGTCCCGGTAGTGCAGGAGCAGCTCCTGGGCCTGAGTGTCTGGATGCCCGGCTTCCCACGCTAACCGGTCGGCCAGGAAGGAGTATTTCGTGACGACGAGACGGGCACCCGGACCATGCGACGGGGTCGGCGGCAGAACATCGTGGACGTAGAGGACGTACCGACCGGTCGTGGTGCCATCCCCGCCCGGCTCGCGGAGCTGGACCCGAGCGTATTGCCCTTTCGAGAGGCCCTGGGGTGGCTCGCATGACCGATGCGATTCCTGGACCTGCAGGATTGTTAAACCACGGCGTCCCCTCGTGCAACGGGAGAGCAAGGGGTTCGTAGGGAAACGGCGGAGCAGATCCGGTGAGAGGGAGGAGACCCAGCTAGACTTTATCGAAAGGACAGGGAAGGATGATATTGGAAGAAGGGCACCGGTGGTGAAGGACATGATATGACAAGGGAGAACTTACCTGAAAGCGTCCAATGTTGTGATCCGCAGCGCTTGGTGACGTTTGGACATCCCGGGGCGGTTCTGGCCAGGTCTGCCACCACGCACGATCCGCAGAGGTCATATTCCGGGAGATGGTCGAGGGCAGCGCACCAGACGCGGACTCGGGATGGTCATCCGGGTGGGGGGCGAGGCTTTCCACCACTGGTACGAGAGGGACCGGTGCTGCGGTGTCCGATGCGGTGTCTGATGCGGTGTCCGATGCCGTCGTCTGCGCGCCCGTTTCCAGTTCAAGCGGCCTAGCGGCCAGCTGCGACGCGGCTGTCGTTTCTTGGTTCTCCTGGCTGGCAGCCGTCGGGGTGGTGAGCACAGGATCCAAGGCAGCACAGACCGTGGGCGGACGATCCACCGGGACGGTCCCGCGGGGAGCTGCAGTCTCCGATGACGGAGAGTGGGAAGGAGGCGCAATCGCCACCAACGCTCCGTCCTGCGCTTTCGGAAGAAGCGGCCAATGATGGCCCCCTGGGGAGGACATGGCGCCGACAAGGCCGTCACGAACCGACATCTTCACCACCATGGGAACCCAGGGCCCGTGGCCAGGATCCTCGAACACAGCTCGTCGCATGCTCAGGGGCACCACCTGCCGCGGGCACAGACAGCAGTCCCGACTGGGGTCGTACAGCAGGTGATCCACCGACTGCGCGACGCAGTTGGGCCCATGTAGCACGACCAGATACGACACTTGCGTCCCGCATAGCTTAGTGAACAGGAGGCTGTGGCCCGTGTAGAACGAGACCTGTGTCGCCCTCGGTCCGTCGTCAGCGGCGGCGGCGTACACCTCAATCCGGCGTGGCATCTCGTGCAACTTCCAGTGTGCCACTTGAAGGAGCGGCTGGATTGTCTGGCTCGTGCGCGGCCCGTCGGTCTTGTGGACGATGAGCGTCACGGCACGCCGGTACAGCTCTTCCGCCAGATGCTGGCAGAGAAACACGTCGCGCTCCGAGCGGATGGCGCCTTCCGTTGCCGGGCCTTCGGCGCCCCGAACATGAAGCCACTTCTCATGGATGTAGAGTGCGTTGGCTTCCATGCGATAGGCCATATCGACCGAGTCACTCGCGGACCGCACAAAGACGACGGTCGTCTGCTGGGTGGGTGGCGCCAGTGCGAGCAAGGCCCGCAGCGTACGAACCAGGCCATGGGTGAACGGCGTGTCGGGCACGCCAACCTCTTCCGAGTTCTCGAGGCGGTGTTGCAGCTCTTCCTGCGGATTTCGCACGAGGCCATACTTCCGGAGAATCTGCCACAGTGGTTCGGACAGCGGCCGTGGCTCCTTCTTCAGTTCCGACCGGATGACGGAGAAATCCTAGTCCAGCAGTGGTGGGTTAGATGAGTCTTATGTATGCATAGACTAGCACGGCTCAGAGACCGAAACGCACAGCGTCACAATTTACAGAGGAAATCAAGCCAAGGGAAAGGGGAAAGGGAAAAGAAGGAGGAAGAGGCCAGAAGACGTACCTCGTCCTGGTCCGATGGCTGGCAATAGAACTCGCCCCCTGCCGATGGCTCACGACGGATTGCGGCCCACAACTTCTTGGCCGTCGACTCGGAGACCAACCGCTCCGCACCGCTCGCGTCGGCGCAAGATGCGTGGTCTCGCAAGAGCTCCAGATAGCACGGCAGCGCCTTGACTTCGTCCCGTGCGATCGCCTTCTCCCAGATCGAATGGACATTGGCCATCGCCTCGGGCGCGTCGACCAGGCGTTTCCGGTCCCGATCGACGCTGCCGTGGACCAGGTTGTAGCCGAAGCGGAACGTCTGCTCATCCCGGCTGGGCTCCGGCACGCGGAGGCCTTTGAGATACAGACGGCCCCGGTGCGCCGGCCCCAGCAGCAGGTCGCCAACGGGCGTCCGAACCGAGCTCGACGGCGCGTGGAGATCGACCGTGTCCCACATCCAGGCCTTGAAATCTTCCAGCGACAACCGCTGGCCCTTCTGGCCTTTCTCGACCAGCACCGAGACGTCCCGTCCGACCTCGGCGGTCAGCCGGGGGAGCAGAATGCCGTCGCTGGCGGGCCCGGGATCCCGCTTCGCCTTGGCCGGTGACAGCCGGCAGTAAAAGTTCGATTTCGAGTGGCCGTTGAAGCCAAAGTTCCAGTAGGTCCCGCTCGCGGAGATCTTGACGTGATGCTCCGCCCGCGAGAGGACCAACGCGGCGATCTTCAGCCCCTCTCCGTGACCACCGGCCAGGCGCTCGTCTTGCTTCTTGCTGCTGTGACCGATCGCCAAGCATTGCGGGTCCAGAGAGGATCTAAAGTTGGTGAACTCCGCACTGCCTTGAGGCTTGTTGAAGCGAATATATCCCAAGATCCTCCGGACCAGGGGCCCTCCGCCGCCCCCGCCGAAGGGTGGCTGCAACCCCTCCACGACAATCGTGATGGCGTCCGACGTTGCCGACACCCGGGGGGCAAACTCGAGCAGACTGATCGAGTGGGTCTGGAGGATGGCGTCCTTCCTGCGCGCAGATCTCAGCGCCCCACCCACCAGGCGGGAAAACTCCAGGGCAGCACGTCAACGACAGGGACTTACCAGTTTTGATAGAGCTCCCGCAGGGCATCAGGGACCGTCCAGTTGGCCGCATAGTCACGGGTCAATCCCAGGGCAATGCTGCGGGGAGCCGTCAACTCCGGAGCGGTCGGTCCCTCCACGCCAGCGTGGATGGGCTGATTGGGGGTTACTCGCGGCTCTGGGGAGTCCAGCGTGTCGTGTTCCATGGTGGCGATAGAGCGAGTTCTAGACGAAATCCGAAGGCGTGCGGTATAAACTTCGTTATAGGCGGCCTGTAACTGTCGTGGGTGGTCGAGTTGCGCGTCGAAACCAGTGTTGAGAACAAGTATATTTCTCCAATACGACGGACGTCGTCACCTTTAAACCCTGCTGGAGACACCTCAACCGGCAATGAAAGTGAGGGCAGGCAGGACAACGACAGTGCAGGCGATGATTCAATCGCGCTTGCTTTGATTCGTATGGGAAAGCCATGTTCATCAATCAAGCAGAGAATATCGTCCTCCACGGCACGCGCCCTGTGAGGATGCGAGCTCCCCCGTATCGGACCCAGGCGCTCTACAACGCTGGGACAAGGAATATAGATAGACAGACAGAAGATATTCTTTCGAAGGCCCTTACAACCTGTCGACGACCATGGCCGTGCGAGTAACGCAGAAGAGGCAGTGGGGAGGTAAGAGTTCAAGAAACAGAATAGAGAGAAGAAAAAAAGCAAAGAGGGGGCCAAACAAAAAGAAAAGGAAAAAGGGAAAGGGAAAAAAAGAGGGAAAAAAAAAAATAAAGAGAGAGAGAGAGAGAGAGAGAGAGAAAGTAGAAAGTAGAAAAATTAGGGGTACAGGCGACAAAGATGGAGAGGTAAAAACATATTGAACGTGTACAACAACAAGATCTGCCCCCAAAAAAGTCATTGCTGCAGAAGTGTTCATCAGCGACCCAGGAGCGTCCAAAGCGGAAGAATACCTGTTCAGCCCTCACTTTTCTGTGTTTCTGCCAAAGGCGATAGGTGAACAACTCAGACGGTGGACGCCTAGAGACCCCTATGTTTCGTAGGGTGATAGGCACTGCCTCTACTACTCAGTCGAAGAAAGGGTTGCTCTTGAGTTCGTTTGTCTTTCGGCAGTTGACTCTTCCTCTTCCCATAATTATCACCAGATCCGGTCTACCATCCCCATCGGCATAGCACCTCACCTCAGACAGTGCCCGGCTAGAGAGACCAAGAACGCCAAAGGAAAGCCGATATCTACAGGGGCCAGACAGAACATCGGTAACTGTAATCGGGAGACAGTCCGCACGAGTGCCTTCTAACACGGCAGTAGGATATGGCGAGCTTCGCCGATCTCCCCGCGAAATGCACCGCGCTTGTCCATGCGGTCGAGAAACTGGGTCAGGAACTGTCCAACACCAAACGCGAATTGCAAGACGTGACGTCGGAGCTCGCCGCCGCCAAAGGGGTCGGGACTGTCCTCTCCAGTCTAGTGGATAGGTTTGGGGCGTTACTTTGCTCGTACGCGCGTGAGCAGACATCAGCGCACCGACAGCAACAGATCCTCGAAGGCATCCTCGATTCGGCACTTGCACAGTTGGACCTCCTCGACGCCCAAATGGACTGCGATTCCTTGCGCCGCGAGAATACCCAGCTCCGAGATGCGCTTCAGGAGAGAAGGATGAGGCACAACCGCGTCCCGGTCACAGACGCTGGGCACCACACCCGGATAGCATGCAGCCCTTCCACTACCGAGCGGGATCCGTCCAAGAAAGCGAAGAGCGATTCCCGAACCGAACCGTGATGCAGCACAGCAGACGCGAGAGATCCTGGTGGAACAGAACAGCACAGCACAGCAGCGCCATTGTCTTAGCCACCGTCCCACGTATGTGCACATGCACCAACACCCACCGAATACATAGCAAATATCATTCCATAGCGCTCGCATCCACGGCTGCGGAGCGACATTTCTTGTTTCATAGTATATCAATCAACATATTGGTGAGGTTCTGGCGAAGAGATTGCTTTTGTTCCTATAACAGACAATGAACATGTGGCAGTGACTTGTCTTGTCGCTTATCCGAAGGACGCTAGAACCAAACGATCGAAAAACTCCAATATGAGGCGGGACGATACAGTACTGTTGGTACAGTTACTTGCAAGAACGGCGCAAATGTTTACTCTCTCATTATTTCCGAAGCCCCGATGCTAAACTGTATTCCGGGTATCTCGGAATAGCTATAATCCGGATGGTTTCTTGGTTATAAGCGGAACAAGAAAATAAGTTGTAACGTCTCAATACATAGGTTTCACGGGTGTTGAAGCTCCCCCAATATGCCAGGCCGGCGGTTAGCGGGTAAATCATCCAAATGCGAATTTTTAGAAAGAGGACTTGACCCCGCTTTGGACACAAACTCCCTCTTCATCTTCATCCCAAGCGTCATCTACAGTCCCTAGCAAAATCGCACTCACCGGCAAGTATGTGATAATTATGCCTTAGCCCCACAACTAAGGCTTTAGCTGGACTATATTATTGACCAACTTGCTCATATGCGATCGACCCGATCGCATCACAGCGATTCAACACCATATCCTTAGGTTAAGAAACAATAAGATTTGCTGTCTTTCACCGCTCTCCTTAGTCGTGTATAGCCAGCAATAAGCACGTATATGATGTACCTCAAGTGGCAAATCAAACAAAATACGACTCTTATTCGGGATACTATCTGAGTAAAAAGGTGAACCTAAATACAGTTTGATTTTCAGCAGAGCAAGAGGAATCAGCTCTTCTCCCGAGAAATTAACGACTGCAGATCTGCAAGAGCAGAATCAAGGGATGAGGCTTTCTGAACCTCCTTTACTAGATTGTTCACATCATCTTCCTTCCCAGAACGCAGGATACTGATTAAGTACATGGATACATGTCGATAGCTTTCTATGTCTTTCTCTGCAGCCTTCCGTGTCAATTTTCGCCGTTTGTCTGTTAAAGGCTCGAAAC
The DNA here is from genome assembly GCF_000184455.2 of Aspergillus oryzae RIB40. Taxonomy (NCBI): domain Eukaryota; kingdom Fungi; phylum Ascomycota; class Eurotiomycetes; order Eurotiales; family Aspergillaceae; genus Aspergillus; species Aspergillus oryzae. Next base: position 2,620,273 of record NC_036442.1, read on the forward strand.
AACACTCGCTGTTCGTTGCAATGCATGCTCCACAGGGAGGAGGGCCACTGCACTTTAGAATATAAGCAATACTTAAACGCACGTATTATGAGATAATACATACTTTTACTTTCTTTCGTTGACACGACGAGCAAGCTAAACTCCGCCGCTTTGACCTTCGTTCGACATGGTGAACGGGGGGAGGAGGCTTATGAGGGCTGCGACATACTGCAGGCAAAAGTGTTCTGAGTGGGGCTGGAGGACTTGCCATTGACAACGTTCGCACTGATGCTAATCGTGCGTAAGTGGGAATAAAAAAACTTAGGATGGAGATAAGAAACAATAACTATAACTTACGAGACCAGCTTCACATTCTCTTCATAAGGGACTGACTCTCTTTCTGTTTCTATTTCTGCCGCGTTATCCATGTTTGCCATTTTCCAAATAACAAACGCTAAGTATGAATGCAGCAAACAAAGACACAAAAGACTAGCCGTCTCTTAGGTCAGCAGACCCACCACGCACTTCGGCGTGTTGGTCTGCCTCACCCAAACGATAATTCCCACCTAAACGATAAATTTGAAGCTATTCAGGCTCCTATATACCACCACCATGCCTGATTCTTATTCTGATATCGAGATACGGATCGTACAGGCCTGTACAATCGCCCAAGGCCAAAAAAAGCCCAATATCTCTGCGCTAGCGCGTCAATTTAATGTTCCTTACCAACGACTCCGGGCGCGTATTCATGGCCGAGCAAATCTTTCCTCACGTCCTATCTCAACCAAGACACTTGATGATTCACAAGAAAAGGCACTAATTCGTTGGATTCGTCAGCTTGATAATCTATATAGTCCACCTACGGCCGGAATGATTGAGCAGAGTGCCAACCAAATACTGCAGCGGAATATAACCGACGGGCAATCTCGTACAGTTGACAAGAACTGGGTTTATCGCTTTATTAAACGTCTTCCTGAGGAGTTTAAGCTCATTCAGCAGAAGCCGAAAGATAAGAAGCGTCTTGATGCAGAAGATATAGGTGTTCTCCAACACTGGTACGACTGCTTAGAGGCCTTTATCAAGAATATACCTCCCAAAAATATATACAATTTCGATGAAACTGGCTTTCAACTTGGACAGGGAAAGACTCAAAAAGTTGTAACTACTATGCCTCTACGAGCTGCAAGAGGAAATCCCTCTAAAGAAGTAGGGGAACTGATCTCTGCAATAGAGTGTATTGCAGCGGACGGTTTTACTCTTCCTCCATACTTTATATTCAAAGGAACATATCATCTTGAGCGGTGGTACGATGCAGATATTCCAGAGGAATATCGAATATCTCTATCTCCAAAAGGCTATACTACAGATAAGATTAGTTTTGACTGGATTCAGCACTTCCACCGTCATACAAAACACCGTATCTCTACAAAAAAAGAGGTTCGATTACTATTTTTCGATGGCCACGAGTCCCATCTTACCTATGAATTTCTTCAATTCTGTGGACTACACTATATTATACCATATTGCTTTCCTCCTCATACAACACATCTTGTACAGCCTCTTGATGGACAACCTTTTCAAGTCTATAAGCACTTTTATCGCAAGAGAAACAATGAGCTCGCTCAAAGAGGTGCTGAGATGGACGATAAGAGTGATTTTTTAAAAGAGATCCATTCTATTCGTACGATGACCTTCAAACAACGTACAATCCGGGATGCCTTTGAAAAGCGAGGTCTATATCCCTTAGATTCAGAAAAGGTGATGAAATCTCTACGTGAGGCTTTGGAAACTGCTCCAGAACTTGAGATAATTACAACACCATCACCACCACCATCAAGCTCATCGCCACCATCTACAATACGAGGTCTTCGTCGAAGTATTAGTAAAGCGCAGAGCTTTATTAATAATAGCCCGGAGCTTGATCAAAGCTTTGTACGACGCCTTGACCGTGTATTCCAAAGCTCGCTTGAAACTACTGAATTAGCCGCTCAGCTCAAGGATGATCTACAGCAGCATCTTCGATACCGGAAGCCTCAGGATAGACGGAAATCACAGAAAAGGGTTAAATACCACGGGCCACTAACTGTATATGATGCAAAACGCCGAATTGCGGATCGTACTGAGGTGGAAAGACTACAGGGTCTTAGGCAAATTAGAAAGACGGGAGCTTTGGAATACGATAAACCACCACAACCGACAAATACAGGGGATCTGCCTAGTACAGAAGCTGGCCAGGTGGATAGGGAAGGCCCTAGATTACCTTATTGGATAGATACTCAAGGCGATGTTGTATAGGAGCTTGAATAGCTTCAAATTTATCGTTTAGATGGGAATTATCGTTTGGGTGAGGCAGACCAACACGCCGAAGTGCGTGGTGGGTCTGCTGACCTAAGAGACGGCTAGGCCCAGTTGGAACAAAGAAAGCAAACTGCACCATTATAGGTATGGATAATACTTACCATACAAATCCTTCCAGGTTTCTTTGATATTTATGGCACCAGCACAAGGTTCAAATATCCAATGACTTTATACACTAATATCCTATTCCCCCTTTGGGAACAATATCTCACGTTGATGCAAATAAGACTGGAGCATAGTTATATATCTCAATTGTGGGGTTAGGAGGTGGATTAGGGTCGCATGCGTCCAATAAACATAATGGAAGAAAGTACAGATTGCGAATGGGGTCGGAGAATAGTACATCCGTCGTACTAAGATCCTTTTGAGATATTCTATCATCTTCTCGGATTACTAGTCCTCAACGACAAATCTTAAGAATAGCTTCGATTGTGACAATATTAATCGGCCGGGAAAAGAAAACAATAAGAGGAAAGACAGGGCGCAGTAGTGTGGGCGCAGTAGCGCACATATACTATCAATTCGTTTTTAGCTCCTAAGAATAATTCTACGGTCGCAGATTGGTTATCCCGTCCGATACTTATTTTGGGAGAGTGCGCAAGGTTCGCCTTTTGCCCCCCGAAGGAGAGAATCCTAACCAACTCTTATTACATTTAAAGAATCAACAATTTGTCTCTGAATGATGGCCCCATATGTACTTTGCGTCACTTTTTACCAAACCGACTGAAATACCAATTAACATTTCCAGTCGCAAAATAAGTAACAGCCCTTTGAGCAATAATGGCTCAGGAGAACCATCAAAGCTTAGGAGGGCAAACAGATCTTATCCAAACCTTTATTCCAATAGTTTTATGGGTTTATAGGTTAGCTGAAAAAAAAATTCGCAGTAATAATAGCCTATCCAGCGAAACTAATGTCAACGACAACAACCAGGCAGACCCCACTGCAGACCCTCAAAGCCTTGCTGCTGCTGCCGAATATGCGAATTATTACCGTGAATTTCTTAATGAACTGGTGGGCTCAATACGAAATGAAGATAAAGCAATGGTACACTAGGTTGCGAAAAGGTGTCCAGGTGTTCTACACTCTTGTTTTAATATTATGGATCTTCTAGTCTATAAATGGATGGAATTATCCTTAGTCATTGAAAGCAAGTGGTCTGATTGGTATAAATTAATATACCTTAATTGAATATGGATTAGCGGACCCACATATTTAGAAAAAGAGGAGGAACGAGGAAAGCCACAAGAGCAGCATGTTTATCAGTCTAGTCTGAACTGGTACTAGTGCATTGACCACTAGGTCACTAGTAGCCAATTATATCATTATGCTGATACCCAGTCTGGCTTCTGCTTCTCCTGCCGAATATGGCAGGAGAAAAATGCTCAGGGGAGCATTCAAACTTCGCGGAGCTGACACAAATATTAGTTCTCCCGAAGTTCCCCAAGGTGCCACTGATAGACCTTTCTGTGCTACGGATGCTGCAGATATCCAGATAATACAGTTAGACTGGGAGGAAATGTAGATAGCCAAGACCTCACAGATGGTACTTCGGCTTCTCACAGCCAGCTGCGCAGTGTATAGAAGATATATATATCTGTAGCGGGATGGTTACGTAGCCAACATTAGAGTATACACAACCGAAATGTACCAGGGTCACACCTCATTTCCCACTAGCGACTATATATATTTGTCTTTTCAGTTCTTTTAATTTAATAGAAAAAAAAAAATATTTTAGAAACCATACATAAAGGGAAAGTTTCATTCTGCATTTGGCGCCTAAGCATCTACCGATCGAATCTATCTAGACCCGTAATGATAGGCTTTGGATGAGGGAAGAGACGCGGGTTCCAAGGCCGGAATCGCGTCATCTTTATCCCGATATCACAAACACAGAAAGGGAAAGGAGCCCGCAATTGAACACCAATCGCTACGCGCAGGTTCACAGGAAAACCGGGAGAGAATGTTGGCATCCAGTTATCATGGTTATTGTTCGTGGTCGGGCCATTTTTTTGGCGCCTTTGAGCGCGATTCCAAAAGATGGTCATCTTGGCAGACAACCGCCCCGGTTTTCAGCGGATGGATTGGGCTTTCGAAGCAAGAAAGGAAGCGGTTGACAAAGGCAGATTACCTCGGACGCCGTAAACGACCAGCTACAGAGTCCACACCCACGTTGCATCGACTTCGTTATGTGGCCAGTTCTCCGTGCGAACCTAGTCAAGACTTTCTACTTATACGACCTCAAAATGGTATTCGCCGCGTTTACATGCAGTCTGAGAATCCGATGGCCTTGGGGGAAGTCTTTTTTGGAACCTGATACGACGAATTCATTGTGAGTACATAAAGAATTCTATGATACTTTCACCAGAATCGAGGGTTGGGGTCTATCAGATGAGTTTCGAACTCAATACCCGGAGCTGATGGTCGGTATGGATATTGAAACTCTTTCGATCATTCCATCTTTGGCCGCTTCTTAAATTTAATATTTTCCACACTCCTGTATGCTACTGCCATATTTATTACTACCACCAAAAATTTTAGACTGGCCGGCTGAATGAAAAGTTTCTCCGATGTACTACCAGTGTTTTAATCCCCCAATCATGTTTCTAACATAAATCATATAATCGATGTAGACGTACAACTAAAAGTCCTGAGGGTACTTTGCATCATCCAGTTACAAGTTTGTGGGGGTGAGTGGGGACACAGGCGAGTCAGCGATCAAGGAACTTAAGCAAGGGTAATTCAAACTCTGTACGACAGACTTGGGATCTTTTACTGAAATCTTACTCTCCCTAGAATGGCCCTGCATTGCTTTACTCAGCAGATCGTGTTAATGTGCCCCATAGCCCCTTATTCCTTTGTCGTTTTTGTTGCCAGAAGCTTTCTCCCTCCTCTCCGATTCATCCTTTAGCTCGTGTGACCAAAGAGCTCAATATTACCACAAGAAGAAACCGCTTATAAGATTAAGACCCTTCTTTGCGGCCCCCAGAGAGCCATATCTCCACGGCTTTTGGAGATGATTGCTGAATTACTACGAGTGTGTATCACGTGAATTATATTACTCAAGATCTATAATTTACACGCGCCGCACAAAGAAAATTAGAGTGCCGGCTTCCCCTGGTAAAGAACGTTACCCTGGAGTGTTACTCGCCTGTGAGTGATGGTCGACAGCTTGTTTCCTATGCGAAGTGTGAACCTGTTGCTCAACGGCTTTCTGGGCATGCACTGACCACGATATGATTCTGGTTTATTTCCGCCCTCTTGCTCTGTGCAGCTTCCCCCTAACCTTCTTTATTCAACTTTCCGTCATGAACAGAGTCATTTCATTAATCACATCTAAACTCTTGCTTCGTCAACCACTGTGTCCATAGTATAGTGGAAGTGGATCACATCGCAACGTGTCGCAGGCATGACTTGGGAAACATTCTCAGAAATAGTACGGAGTATAGGATGTAGGAGATAGCCTAGAAGTTTCCTTTACAGTATCAATGCTGATCTTCCGTGAGCGGCCTGACTGATGAGCTGCCGGTTGTTTTTGGTGATAAGGACCAATGTGGTATGTATGTCTTTGCATCTACTGTCAGGATTATTTCGCGCGGTCTTCCCTTGATATACATTCATCAAGGTATCAAGTAGCATCAGATACCTTTCTGGAGTCATGTCCTGCTTCATCACCATCGAATCAAGTTATGCGTGTATTTCTGTCCCTACCTCACCGGTTTCATTCGCTTCTGTGCAAGTAAACCGACATGATGCCCATATTGGTCTCAACAGCTTTTATTTTCGATGACTCAACCTTCATTTCTCTTTTAATATATATAGTCACAGCTTCCTCGACATGTCTCAAACACTATCAGTGCGTGCCCCGTGACATAGATCTCACAAAAATGCAGAATCTATTTACAAGTATGATGCCATTCCACCGCAAATATCAACAGTCTCGTAATTAGTTCCGAACCCCTTGATCTCCGGAATGATCCGGTAGTAAAAGTTGGCCGCATGTTCAGTCTCAGCAAAACCGATGAAGTCATCCATCTTGTGGTTGGCGTTGTCCGCATAGACAGCCCATGTAGCAGCCCCCGCCAGTGCCATAGACTTTTGATGGGCTTGGGTGAGCTTCGATCTTTCCCTGGTAGTGAACGCGATCTTGAACCCAGGGTTGTCGAATCGCTTTTGCAAATTGGATCCTTCAGTGTTAGTCGTACCAGAGTCCCCTCGTAGAAGTGGCAGGTGAAGAACGGTTTCACCGTTTTCATAGTGGTTGGCGATGATATCGTGCTTCGGAGAGTCGTCAACGGCGAAACCAGTAATCTGGAATCTGTGGGTTGGTAAAGGCTCGTCCTGACGTCTAGCTAAGGCAATAGTATCCGAGGAAATCGAGAGAGGAGAGAGGCTTTCGTAGGATATATCATCACTACTGGACAGCATAGTCTCCCACATCTGGAGATAGTCCTGAGAATCATCGACGTCACGCTTGCCCGGTAGACCTTCAGGAATAGATCCAGAGTAGTGGGCGGCAGCGGTGTAGGCCAAGAGTAGACCATCTGAAATAATATAAGATAGTTCCTCACATCTACTGCCACCGGCATATTCACAGACTTGTCGAGCAAGACGCGAGCCCATTACGATATAGACAACCCTAGAAATTATTAGTCTCTTAAAAGCTATTGGGTATCAAGAGGAGAGTATGCGCCTTACGTGAATTTGCTAGTACCAATGGTACGAACTGTTCGGTCGAGTATCTCACAGACTCTAGTAGCCCTCTGCTCCAGAACCGCCAGGGCTTCGTCAGACGGATTAGAAGACCGGATGTCAAGGATAGTATCTGAAGGAAGTTCAGCAACATCCACCGTAGCAGCAGGTGCCGCCAAAGTAACTTGACTCGTGGCCAGGAGAGAGAGAAGGGGGATTGAGAGCTTCATGGTGATGTTTTAGGACGGTTGTTGCTACTGAAGAGATCAGTTTTTTCAGGGGTTCATTACTCAATATTTATAGCTGTATGTCGGTGTTCAGCGTTGGACGTTACTCCGTGGAGCGTACCCGATTTTTGGTTACTATACAATTTGCACATGAGACATAATATAATGGCTATCCACAAAAGGATGGACTATTGAACTACTGGTGCTTCTAGTATATAAAATCCCTGTCTCTATGTGGAGTCCAGAATCAGAATAATCAAAAAACAGGAACAGTTGATAGTGGATAGCCGGCCTACGAACCCTTGCAACGCTAGCGAAGGGAGCGTTAGTCTTGTTACATAAATACCTCGCATAGCCGATAGTCTTCTATTTTATTTATCTACCATTGTTTCCGGGGCACAACAGTTCCACACAGCCTACTCTTCCTTTCTTCGAGTGGTGCTAACATATTCTACTGTCGGATAGAACGCAATGGGTACCAATGAAAAAGCTACTCCGCCGATTTCTCAACCATCCTCTCCGCCAACACCTTCGCGAACTGTTACTATCCTTCGGAGTATCGTACGAAGTCCGCGGGCGTAAGTGCGGTCCTATATATTAATGCTATAAAATATCTGAAGCTAACTATTTAGCTTACCTTTTATCGCACTGATCACTCCGCCTGTGCGATGGTTTTGGAATTACATGGGATGGCGTAACGGAGGAGACGTGGCCCATTCGCTAAACCTCGGACTATTAATACTGTATTTTATCATATCGCAATATGTTCGCAGGTACGATTGATGGACTGGAAGACAATAATTTATTATACTGAATAACAAATCTTCATCTGCCCACCCTAACTATCTGTGCCGGAATGAAACTCCAACACATGCAGTCCGTTAATGTTCTACACTTAAGACCTGCTATCTGCATCCTGTGTTTGAGGTCCTTGCCTGACCGAGTCCTCTAGGAGTCGGCGATGCGGGGTTCGGTGAGATACTTGTCCCATAGTCCATGTCACTTGTCATCGCTACCTACCCAAGGCAACAGAAAAGGCCTAAATTCATGCATCCATGATCCTCTACCCCAATGATAATGCCTTCGCGCTTTCTAGGGGGTTGGGAGGGTGTGGAGTGTTGTTCCCAACAAGACACCTTACGGAGAACTCTGGAATTGCGATGTTAGGTATCCACTTTGCCCTACAGGTGTAGGGCTGGTCTATGTACGGCGGAGTAGTACCATAGTCGACAGCCCACACCACAGTCATACACAAATTAACATGTACCGGTGTTCACATCTTTACAGGAGTCTTTCCCTACACTGACAATGCTGTCCGGTGACTTTTGTAAAGTATCAACTCCACTTCTGGACCGTCCCACACCTTATGGTTAGAATATATATTCTCAAAATAATTAGATGAGAGCCTATATAAGGTCTATAATATTAGACTAAAATAAATTATTCAAAATTGCAATATAATATATATTACCCAAAGATCCATAGATATATATCCTACATTATTTTTATATTAAGATTGGTCCCATCTTAATATACTAATTCAAAAGTATAAATTAGATTGGACTAAGCTTGGTCAAGATATTTGAGGTCAAAAAATGCTGAATTAGTATGGGATACACAGTGCGGCGCTCGGTAGTGAAATACGTTAGTTAACTAATAGAAAAAGAGTGCTTGGTCAGCTGTATAACGGTCACATGAAGTAGCAGAACAAGCTAAATTAGCGAATTTTATGCTAGTGCGGATAATTGTTGGATTTAGTGGGCATCCGTTGGATGTCCGCGGATTTGCCGCAGCCTAGGGACTGACTGTGGAGTAGGTACCTATCTCATATTAGACTCCACCTCAGAGTAGGGACCGGCTAGAATGAAGGAATCGTGTGCAAAGAACCAACATTGTCTACTCATAATAACAATCTATGCCTACTCCAAAATCCCGTTTATTAAGTCATTTCTTTTTGTTATTTAGATTAACTTATCTTTTGCCTGTAGGATGTACCCTATTCGCGAACGGCGCAGTATTGTTTTGAGGCTGTACTTGCAGATTTTGGTCAGTGGTAAATTCAAGTTGTAATGTTCGGCCATCCCGGCCGTAGTAATGCTGTATTGGAAAGTGATAGTGTCGTGACAGACTAGCAGAGCTACTATATAGCATAACCACAGTCCGGATGACTAGGAACTGGCCCATTGGGCCCAATAAACCTCGCTTCCAAAAGAGTGCTATTCTACGTTTGAGTTAGTCTTGAAGGTAACTTACTCAGTGCTGAATATATGAAGATTATTAGAAATGAGATATATTGTACTTTTTGAAATGATGGTGTTTCTCAATTAATTTGGTGGGGCCTTGAACATGTTTGGGGCTCGGTTAGGTTAGTCACGAGAATTTAATAATCTAGAGCACGGATATTACCCGGACTCCTTCGACCCACCATGATAGTTCAAGTTAGTACCCTCCATAGTGTCGTCGGCTTTCTATAAGGTGACATCGTGTCTGTACTAACCAGTACTACTTAAAGCCGGACTCATTCTTTCTCGTTCATGTACAATCGGCGAAAGACCGAAAAATGGACCAGCAAATTGCCTCTTACAAATTTTCATCCAATGATAGACAGTATGTACCGAACTATCCCTCCCTCCCTCCCTCTCTCTCTCTTACCGGTCCCCACCTTGTCATTCGGACCGGACTGTCCGTCGGGACTAGACGCTTACTATCCAGCTCAAGTCCTAAGGCACCATGTCTGCAGCTCGAAATTGAACTCTGCCCGCTCTTGCAGTATACCCTCCGTCGAGCAACGCCGGACGATGACCCAAGGCCATTTGTCTTCGTGTGGTCTCCCCTCAATGAGGGCTATCATCAAGATGGATTCATACTTCTACGACACACCTCAGATGGCAAGCTGGAAAGGGTATCCGTACCAGATGCGATCCAAGATCCGATAGACATCGTGCACGTGAAGTACTCATTCGACGTTCAAGAGCTAAAGCCAGGCGGTTCCATCACCTACTATCATAGTCTTCCATGCAGGTACAGGGAGCAGCTGGAGCCCGGCGAAACGTACGAGCTTGTCTGGCCCGGCACGAAGATTCGGCTGTGGCGCTGGGAGTTCCGAATGACTATGTGGGATCCCACCTGGCAGCTAATCCGGTACAGCCGGATTTAATTATACCAGGCGGCGCAAGTGTTACGTTTACATATGAGCAGATAGAATCCCCAGCCTTCATTCGCCGACAATCCACTCCGCCATTACTGCCATCAGACCGTGTGTAAGTCATTTCATCCCACACTTCAGGGGTAATTTCCGGGTGTCGGGATTCCCATTCTCGACATTTCATAGGGCTTATACTTTTCTCAAACAGACAGGGCGCCCCGGTCCTGAGCGTAGAGCTCTCCGGTCCGAATACCATTGTCCCCGAAGGAAACACTCTGCATCATTGCATGTTCGCTACCAGGGGAGCCCCACAGACCGACCGATAATATTCCGTAACCATGTAATCTGGGACATGTTTCGCTCCTATCGCCTAGAGGATGGTTTGTGGGAGCTTCAGGAGGGTCCATGTGGATGCCCCGGGCTTTTCCTGGATGATCCTGATATCACGGTAAATGTGGCGGAGGATGAGGGTTTTGTTACTCTGAAGCCAGGAGAATGCTGAAGCCCATCATGGACAATTCTAGAAGAAATTTATGGTTGGAAAGTAGGAGATACATGGCGATATCGGTTCTGCTTCTCCTGCCGAATATGGCAGGAGAAAAATGTCCAGGGGAGCATTCAAACTTCGCGGAGCTGACACAAATATTAGTTCTCCCCAAGTTCCCCATGGTAGCACTAATAGACCTTTCTGCGCTACGCATGCTGCAGATATCCAGATAATACAGTTAGACTGGGAGGAAATGCAGATAGCCAAGACCTCACAGACGCTACTTCGGCTTCTTACAGCCAGCTGTGCAGTGCACAGAGATATATATCTGTAGCGGGATGGTTACGTAGCCAACATTAAAGTGTACACAACCGAAATATACCAGGGTCACACCTCACTTCCCACTAGTGATTATAAATATTTGTCTTTTCTTCTCTTTTAGGTTAATAGAAAAAAAAAATTTAAGAAACCATACATAAAGGGAAAGTTGCATTCTGCATTTGGCGCCTAAGCATCTACCGATCGAACCTATCTAGACCCGTAATGATAGGCTTTGGATCAGGGAAGAGACGCGGTTCCAAGTGGCCGGAATCGCGTTATCTTTATCCCGATATCACAAACACAGAAAGGAGCCCGCAATTGAACACCAATCGCTACGCGCGGGTTTACAGGAAAATCGGGAGGGAATGTCGACATCTAGTTATCATAGTTATTGTTGTTGGTCGGGCCATTTCTTGGCGCCTTTGAGCGCGATTCCAAAAGATGGTCATCTTGGCAGACAACCACCCAGATTTTCAGCGGATGGATTGGGTTTTCGAAGCAAGAAAGGAAGCAGTTGACAAAAGGCAGATTACCTCGGACGCGGTCCGATTTAGAAATCTCTGAACCGGAGCACCGGGACAGGACTGCTCCTGATGCCCACGTGGCTTTACTCATTTGGGTAAGCCCAACAGCGCCGTGTATCTCCTTGACGTAATGCTCTCCCACTTATGATCCACCATTCTGGAACGCTGGCCGTTTGCACCCTTTCCTGGAAGGCTCACTTACCTCGATGCCATATCGAAATACCTTTGGTGGGCCCATCTACACAACCGGTGGTCCTTGGCAGCAGCGGGACAAGGTTGCTCTTTCACAAAAAGCAGAAGGAGACTCTCGGCCACCGTGTACGCCTGTTGTCCACCCTGTTCTTTCCATATCCCGCCCCTCTCGCTTCCTTCTCTTACCTTCCCTTTCTCTTTGCTTTCCCCTCTTCACATTTCTTCTGTTACCCTTCCTCCCCTCTACTCTTTCTACGAGGCGATGCCTTTACTCCTAGATTAGTTTGCAATTTGGAAGGTTTTGAACCGCCTGCTAGAGCCGTCGCCTCTTGGTCGCGCGCTCAGTCTGCATCGATGTGTGAGATCGCTTCCGCGCGGGACAGTAGCACCGGCGCACCGGCGGCCAAAAATTACTGCGATGGTCAGCTCGCCCAAACGGGCAGTCGGCTTGCTGTTCATGGAGGAGATCGTGGATGGAAGTGGGGAAGCCACCGATGGCCCTGTACCTGGCGACCCCGCGAATGCCTAGCTGCAGGGTCTGGTGGATGCTCGACACGCGGAAGGTGACTCGCTTGCGGTAATAGCCACAGGTGAGACAGCCCTGGTCGTGATCAACGGCATCCAGGTCACTGCCGTCGTCGAGCGCGAAGCGCGCTCCGGGGAAGTGGGACAGGATCTGCTCAACAAGACCGGCGGCGCCATACTTACAACAGAGGATCGACCCGCGGCACTCGTAGTGCCCGCGGGTGAACCGTGGCTCCTCGTCCAGCTCGAAGAAGAACGACTTGGCCAGCCAAGCCTGGGTCAGCTCGTCGGGGATGTGGTATTCATACTCACCTAGTTCGTGAAGGGCGCGCACGTCGTCCAGTTCAGGTAGCGCGCCGGAGACAACCCGGTCCAGGCGGAAGGTCTCCTGCTTGACACTCTCGGGGATGCTGTCGTGCGCGTCCTGCCAGCCGCGTCGCCCGTCGACCGCCGGCGAGGACAGAAAGGCCCGCAGGCCGCGTTCGACGAAACTTTCTCGCCGCAGGTGGACAGGTCCGTCGTCGGCCGACGTATAGCCGGTGCCGATGCTGACCACGAGGTCGGGTCGTTTGGCTGTCGGCCAGATGATCTCACTCTCGCGGAGAGCGGTTCGAAGCGGACAATTCGCCCGAACTCCACCGTCTTGGAAGGTCCCAAGGCCCAGGAGTCGTTTAGGGGTGAAATACCTGTTGGGGTAGGTTAACGCGGTGGCTCGGTCGTTGTCCCGACTCACTTCCAGCATGTCCCGAGATACGTACCCTAAGGCAGCCACGCAGCACCGGGCACTGCCGTTCAGTGTTAGCCATCATCTCCCAACGATACGAATCAAGGCATCGATGGCTCCGCCGCAGCGCCGAGGGCCAATACTAGTATGGGTGGCCTCTTCCCCTCCTTCCTCCTTTTCCGCATATAGAACCTCTTTGTTTGTTTGTTTGTTTGTTTTTTTTCCCCTTTTTTATTTGCCGCACTGCGAGCCGCTTTTATTTACGCCCCCTTGACCACGCCGGCTTATCGCCCTCTTCACAGTGCTTTTGGTCCAGGTGTCGGTGTCGCCGGCTTCTGCCTCGATGGCCGTCTGCTATTGGAAGGGTGAAGGGGGACTTACATTTCCCACAAAAATGGCTCCTGCTCTGGCACTAGTGCTCTATAGGCGGACGACATCCGAGGACGGCCCGCCGCTCGATAGTTGGAGAACAGACAGAGCGACCCGTCTTCGACCTGGCTGGCTGTTAGAGCCACTCGGATGCCGGATACCAAGGGTTTCGTGGTATCGAACAGTCGGCGGTCGCGGCCAAAGCCATCCTGCACAGTTCGGTCCAACACGGCCGAGTCGTACCGGCTGTCGGCCATCCAGGCCGTCACCCAGCCCCACGATTGTCCCAAGATCGTCTGCCAGAGGGGCCGTCGGGAAAAGATCTGACGTGCCAGGGTATCGAACTTCGGACGGGTGTCGGCCACGTTGGCACCGCAGACCATTACGTCGGATGCGATGATGGCGCCTAGGATGCGTGAAGGAAAGAGTTATGTTCAGCTTCAACCGTGCCAGTGACCGCCCCGATCCGACGACCACCGCTCAGAACCACTTACCAACACTGGTTCCCAGCGTGAGGTCAAATGCCTCACGCAGTCCTCGCGTGCGGCCGATCTGATCCTCGAGGGCCTTCAAGAACCCCAGCGTGACGACGCCGCGGGTGCCGCCTCCGTCCAGGACCAGGATGGTAGGCCGTTTGGTTGGAGGGAGCAAACGGACGGTGAGGGAGAACGACGCCTGACACGCGGGACACTCGGTTAGCTCGACGTGATATTCCGCGCCAGCGGCACGTTGGCCCAAAATGCACGCGCAGACGTCGCAGAGGGCATGCCTGCAGGGCAGCACATGCTCGGGGGGCCGCTGCAGACAGAACAGGCACACCCGATTCGAATGGAGCGTCGACCAGGTCGACTGGCCGTTGCGGAACACCTCCCGTCGGATCTGGGCGGACCGGCCGGCCACGGCGAGGGTGGAAAAGAGCGACACGAACTCGCGTTCGACGGCACGGTGGAGACGGCGAACGCTGGCGGAGGGAGATGCGGCGCATGCGGCTTTACAGGGCCCGGCGTAGAAGGTGCGGAACGTCACGACGGGATCGAATCCTGGGGCAGTCAGTCAACCAGCGCCACCATGGCCACCATGGCCGCCACGACGACATCGCCCCGGAGCCGGTGCTACTCACTGTGCATTCCGGGCGGATATGCATCCATAAGGAACGCCGACGCAATGAAGGTTGCCATGAATGGGTCCGCTATCTGGGTCTTCTCGGCGAGCTGCAGGAAGATTCCGAGGTATTGAGCGACCTCATCAGCGTCCAAGTGCTGGGGACGGCACGCTTGGATGCAATTGAATGGCGACGCAGGGCCTTGCGCGACGTGCCGCAGCAGTCCCCGGAAGATCCACTCCAGATGGAGGGCGGAGAAGAGGAGATGTGCGTTGGCACGCAGCGTGCGCACCTCGTCCAGCTCCAGTGACAGCCGTCGCCGGAGGGGCTCGAACCGGCTCAACCGCGACAACGGCTGCCGGGGCCGCAGGTCGACAACCGCGACGGATCCCGCGAGATGGGGCACAGCCGTGGCCTGCAGCGTGGTTTCTATCCCTCCCGCCGGGACTGCATCATCGTCGGGGTCTGTCAGGACAATCACCCAACGGGGACGCACGGAAGCCGCTGCGCCGTCCAGACCGGTCGGCGGTAGCGAGCCCCACGATGCGAGCAAGTGTTGGACGTGACGGATGCCGCCGCAGTCGGCTGCGAAGACGCACACGGTGTCCACGATCGGGAGTAGGACGTCTCGGTACAGCAGTGACTGAAGATCCTCGTAGGAGCGTCCCCGAGTGCGGGGGATGGGGTATCGCCGGAGTGGCTCCTGCTGGGATGGCCCGGGCGGGGACGTGCGCGAGAGGCTGCTCTCGATGACTATAACCGGATGAGATGTGGCCGCGCCGGACAGGTGCAGTTGAGCCCAACCCTGCTTCCGGTGACGGCCAGTATTGTTATGCGGATACAGCGATCGGAGCGCCTGCGCCTTGGCGGTGTGTCCTACAAAGAGCGCGATGGAAGGGTGCTGATTGGCAGGGCAGTCCATTCCGTTGATGACCCTCCGCATCGCGTCGTTGTCCGTGATGGCCCAGCCCCCCTCGTCATGTTCCAGTCCCAACCATGCAGCCATATCTATGCAGTGAGAATCCGCCCCTGACTGATTGTCCCTTGGATGGCCCGCTTCGCCCAAGTCGGTAACGTCACCTTCCTGTTTGTTCTGTCACCTTGTGCCGTGGCCCGCGGCTGTTTTATAGTACCGTCGAAAGAGGCCTTGAAAGACATGCCCCCCCCTGAGCGACGCGCGCATGCAAAGTTGAGGATGGGAGGGTACATCTTGGGGCATCCAGATTCTGCCTGGAGTGCTTTTACGTTCTGCGTTGCGCTAAAGCGTGTAGCTCTACTTGAACAACAAGAATACCGACACGGCTACCGGAGGGCCCGAGGGATTGGGGTTGTTTCCCCTACTTTTGAATTATCCGCGTCTCAACCAGAGACAAATAAACATATCATGATGGCGCCAAGGGGAACGCTAAAAACAAAGAAAAAAAGGAAAAAAAAAAGGAAAGGGATGGCGAGGAGAAAGAAAACTAAAACAAGGACAGAAAAGGGCCTAATATGATGGCCCGGTATCCAAGCACACATCCAGAAAAGAGGGTGGATAACAAGCAACAAGTGATACATTGACATTCCGGCGTCCACCACGCTCTCCATAAAGAGCAACATCTCTTTCTGGTCAGGTATGTTCAAAAGCTATGCCCTTGCTACAGAATCGGAGGGCAGAGTCTTCACTGGATTATGGACGACGCCGTGGCCCTAACCCTTTCCCGGAGAGGCGATTCAAACGATACGGCAGTACGGCCGAGTGGCTGCGATCTTTCTCCCGTCTATTTTTCTCCCGTCTTTGTTGGCATATTTGAGTACATACTGGGCACTGAGTCAGTGTGATGCCCGCACAGGTGGTACGGGCGTGAAGCCAATACTTACTGAACGCGAGTGACATCTTCAGAGCATTTTCCTGGTTCTTGCTCAGGGACTTCCGCGCTGCCTTCTGCTCGACCGTGGTTGACGGAAGGGTCTGTGATGTTGACACGCCGGCGAGAGGTGCTTGGGCGTCCTCCGAATCGGGTGCGGGGGACGGCTCAGGGCTCGAGGGGACACTCCACACAGATTTCCGTCGCGCTCGCGAGGGCTGCTGCGGGCTGCAGGACGTTGCTTGTGGGAGTTCATCCGAGGACTCTGTTTCTGCCGTTGTCTCGACGTCTGCCGGCGGCGTTTTCTCGCTCCCAACCTGCGGGACCCAGCCCCATTGAGCGCGATACCATTGCCCGCGCAGCGCATTCACCGTTCTTGGAATGCCGAACTTCTTGAGCCATTTCCGTTGAATATCTTTCCAAGGGGTGTTCTTTTGCCTCAGCTTGGTAATAAAAGGAAGAACAGCCTTGACCTCATCAGACCCCCACTTTCTGACCACCGGGCCCCTTCGCCTTGACCGTGTGAATAACATGATTGCCCCAAGGATATCTGACCCGGTGAAACTTTCGGCAGGGCAGAGCAGGGTCGCAATTTGTTGTTCTTAGCGAAACATGCATCCTGGGGTGGGCAACAAGGGTTGACCGTTGGTTTATGACCTCGGAACTTGCAGTGCGTCTCTTCTTGGGGGTGGATCCACCGGAACCCGATAGTCCTTCTCGGTGGACATCTCTATCACGTTCAGCACTCTGACATGCTTGATCGCATCGTCTTGAGACTCCTGAGCGGTTCGCCTATGAGGGTGGAGCTTCTACTGTGCAGGTGAACATCAGTGTTGGTACACTATGGTCGCCTGGCTTCCCCTAAAGCCTTGGCATCAGTTGGTCTGTGTGCGTCTCCAGGCCCTCATTTCCCCCCTGGCTTAGCTCCAGCTGCGGTGGAGCTTAGTTTGTTCCTAGTCGGCTCCACTGCAACCATCTGTTGCACTGTGCTGGACAACTAACGGTCAACAACTAGTATTGTATCTCTAGGAATAATTTTTACGGCATCTGAATTTCGCGCGACGTTGGATCAACATGAGCCGAGGATCGAAACTGTGCAATCCATGCCAAGCATCCGACAAAGCGAGGGCCACCCTAATGGAGGTGGGGGGGGGGGGGGGGGGGGGGGGCAAAAAGAAATAAGATTCTGAAAAATAAAAGAAAATAAAAAAAAAAAATTAAAAAAGAGAAGGGAAGGGAAGAAAAGGAGATGACAAACGTTTAGAGCTCAAAGCAGCATTAGAAGAGGATTCTATGTCCTGCTGGGTCCACTACGAATTGTGGTTATAAAAATTGCACCTCTTTGTGCAGCCTGTCCATCATTGTGTTTTCCCTACGGTTGGGAGGCATTGGGGACTTTTGATACAAACATACCGTCCAGCGATCCTATTCCGCTGTTTGAACCATGACCGATAGCTCAAGAATCGATAGCTCAGGGACTCCTGCGAAGGCCCGGGGGAGCTGGCGGATAAACAAACGTAGACGACGCAGAGCCAGACAATCCCAACGAGTGACCGAGAGCAATGGCCAAGAAGCTCAGGCCGATGACGCACATGGCGATGATACCCATGCAGATGCCCTCGGCGAGCCTGATTCGGAGTCGGACAACGCTTTTGAGAAGATCATGCAGCGGAAGGAGATTCGTGAAGTCGTGAGTATGTTCCGAATGCTGCGGGAATCGATGGCATCCTCACCCTCCATAGGCTACACAATTGGTTCACGGGAAGATGGAGGGGTACTGGACGGTCGTGGCCAACCTGTGCGTATTGCTCCAGATGGCCTGGAGGAAGGCTCCATTCCTTTTTCCACTGATGAAGGAAGCGTTGGGACCCAATCGCGCACTGATTACCCTCATCCGGAAAGGACCCCATGCCGACATCATCCCGCAAAGCGTGCTTCCGTGGCCGTGCTGTGACGATGAACAACCTGGCTCGCCTGCTGGTCCGGCGCGCCTCTCATCGCCGTCGCTCGCGGTTCCGAGCCCTGACGCGCCGATTGTTCAACCGCAGACGGCGGACGGTCCATCGTCGGCGACACCGGCGGCACCGTCGACGCTGACTGCGCAGCACCAGCCTCCAGCCGTGCAAAGCACGCAGGCGGCGTCCGAATGGACTGCTGCCGCAGCAGTAGGGGGCGGCCATCCCCTTCAGCAAACCGCCCAACCTCCGCAGAGTCAGGCTTCCAATCCGTCACCACCGGCTCCCAGTAGTGGCATCCCTGACCATCCGCCGGCTGGTCAACTGGGAGTGCCGCCGAACACTGTGGCTCAGCCCCAGACATACTCGGGGTCCGTGACATACCAACCGCCGCCCACAACCGGTTTGACGACGGCTCCTGCGCCAGGCCCAGCAGGCCCAGCAGGGCCGCCCGCCCGCCCCCCGGTGCCCATGCCCACTGCATCCCAACCGCCACAAGCGCCGCTATGGACCACGGATGCTGTCCCGCACATTACCTCAGTTCAACCGCCGTTGGCGCCGGGAGCGGCGCCGGGGCCCTATCCCGGACAGTCCGTGAGTCACGGCGTGGCTGCGGGCATGCCGCATCCCTCGCAGCCGCAGGTTAACCAGTCGATGCACCCTACCGCTCTCGCATACGGCTCGTTGCACCCGCAGGTGACTGGTCACCTTCCCTCCGGCCAGCTCTACGTCGGCCCAGCCGGTCAGGTTGTACAAGCGGGCCATGCTTTTCAAACCGGTCAGGCTGGTCAGGCTCTTCAAACTGGCCAAACTAGTCAAGTTGTCCAGACCGGTCAGGCTCTTCAAGCTGGTCAGGCTCTTCAAGCTGGTCAGGCTAGTCAAGCTGGTCAGACCGTTCAACCTGTTCAAGCTGGTCCGACTGCTCAAACTGCTCATACTGTTCAAGCTGTGCAAGCTGGTCTAGGGGCACCACCGCAACCTTCGTTTCCGATGGCCCACGGCCAACCTGCCGCTGCGGTCCCAAACGGCGGCGGCTTGCTGACCGCACCCCAGCCCGTTCAGCACTGGACGCCCGGCGTGGCGGGACTGCCGCAGGCAGCGACGCAAACCGCCCCTCCAACGCAACCGGTAAACGCCGCGCTGTCCGCCCAACCAACAGACCCGTGTCAGGGAACGCTGGTGCATCCTGGGCAGCCGCAGGCATCAACCCAACCGTCCACCGGGCACCCTCCCGTCGAACCATCTCAGCAAACACCCTGGCCACCCCAGCAGCAGAATGACTCTGCGATGGACAGTGACCCGTATGGGCTGAACCTTTTGGATTCTTGGTCTCTATTCAAGTGATCTCTGGCGGGTATTTTATTCATCTATTGTAACTAGCCTTTCCTAATGTCAGAGCTCATCTTTCTTCCATCCTTCGTGATTCTCGCCCGCTGTCCTATTTCCTAGATCCTGGTCCTGCCGGATTCTCACTGGTAGAACAACATCAAACGCTGCTCGTATTGTGAACCTCTTGGGGCTTTTTTGCTCGCGGGGGCCACTGGCTATCGTCGCGGACTCGTTCTGTGCGTCTAGAATAACGCCCTAATGTCCGGTGGGTTGCCCAATCCGTGGCTATCCTACATCTTGAATGTGCTGGAGCCAGACGCCGGCAGCCCCTGCTCAGATGCCACCAGCCCCTTGTCTGAATCTGCCCCCGAAGAGTATCCCCAGCCCTTTAGCCTCTGATGCATTTCACCGTTTCGCTAACTGCGCCTGCGACCAAGGATGGCCAGCGATGTCTTAGAGGATGCTTTGAACGCGTAAGCTCCCCCATTGTCTTAACCAATGACTGCGACCGCATGCTCATCTCCTGTCTACCAGGGCCACGGAGGAAATCCGGTAAGAACGCGAAGGCTCCACTCGGTCTCCCATATGTTGCTAGGACTTACAATGAACCTAGCCGACTGCAAGCGGACATGGCTCGGTAAGGCTCGCGGCGGAAACCCCCTTGGTGGACACCGGTCCTAACATTGACATGAAGCTATCGGGATGAGGTCGAGGAGCACATCCGGTACCATTCCCTTCCTGGGCCACTTTCGTCTTCGCTAGCTGACCATCCTGGAGATCCCTGAAGCAGGCCCTGGACGAGACCAATGAGCGGTACGTGGACAGAAACCCAGGGCGCCACCCATTTCGCTTCACTCGCCGAGTGGTGATCATGGCATTTTAGGCTAGGCTAACACCTCCCGTGGAAAGGTACACAACCGAGATTCGGTACTATCCCCCGCCTCGGCCGAATGGTGCGGTCCGGGAGTCTCTGGGGCGACTATTGAATGCTGACCATGGTAACAGTGATATCCGCCAGTGTATGGCGAAGATGTGGGCGTATGAACAGGATATGAAAGCATGGACAACCAAGGCCGGAGAAACAATCAACAAGCTTTGCAAACGCCAGGGGAACTGATCTGGGTTGGGGGGCCGAGAAGATTGCCGCGAGCAAAGTCCGACTCTTCACCTAGCCCCATCTTGGACCCGTGTGGCGTTGACAATATCGGGATCACAGCGCACATCATCCTCCGATCGGACGGCGAGGAAGTACAGCGGCTCTAGAGCGAAACCTAGATGGGTGGGCCGGCTGCCCCTCATCAGAGTAGTTCGGGAATTTTCCTTTCCTTTCCCTTTCTTTTCTTTTAGTGTGTGCGCGTTTCCTACTGCGAAGAAAGTTTCGGCGAAATGGAAGGCATCTGGAGGCAGTAAGAAAGGTTCTATTAAAATCTCGGAGGAAAAGCAAATTGCAGCTTAGACTAATTTGGATGACTTGACGCTAATGCACACCATATCTTAGATACGTTAGCCAC
This sequence comes from Aspergillus oryzae RIB40, assembly GCF_000184455.2. NCBI lineage: Eukaryota > Fungi > Ascomycota > Eurotiomycetes > Eurotiales > Aspergillaceae > Aspergillus > Aspergillus oryzae. The sequence goes on from NC_036442.1 coordinate 2,641,560, forward strand.
GCACAGTAGAGGGCGGGCAGGTGCATGCAGTGATCTGCCATGATCTTCATGCAGCCTTGAAGAAAAATCTACCTTAGAATGACAGCCCGGGCTGCTCACGATAGTGGGCCTATAGAGAAAGGTATTCTTCACCGCCGACCTCTGGTCACTAAAAATGATCAATTTGCTCGGTGTTTGCCGTCAGCACTCGTAACTCAATCCCTACAGCAGGAAAGACAGCTTTGTCGGCCCCCCCCCACACGAACCCCACCTCTCTTGCTTTCCAAAAGCACCAGGTCGAAGAAGAGTGTTGGAGAAAGAAAGGGGGGCTGCCGACCTCCAATGAAAAACCGGTCGGATCCGTACTATCTCCCCAAGTGCCTTCGCCGAACCATGTATCCCCCAAGGGCGCGCTTGGGAGCAGAAGTCAATGCCATTAGGCCCAGGCCAAGCAATGGCCCCAGCGTACCCGACGCCCAGCCGGTTCAAATCCTTTCGTCCTGGTCTGCCACTTATACATGGCCGGGGAGAATGCTCTTACACCAGGGATTGAGGGAATGACCGATGTGCAGATAACGTCAACACGGAATTGACCACTACGACTAAAAGAAAGGGGAAAAAAAAAAGGCGTAGAAGCAATTGAGAAAGGAAATCAATCTGGGGTTGCCGACCGGAAGCTTGTCTTGATGCAATGCCAAAGAATACTGATGATCCTCGTGTTGTTCCCTAGGCGTTCTAGATAAGTCTCCGTTACTCTGTTACTCCGGCCTTTTGTCGCTGCTTCGGAAATTGATTGTTTGGTGGGGATCTTTCACATGATCCTGTCGATTTGCAGTCATTCCAACGACAGTCAATTCCAAATACCAGAGGAGGGAGCAATTGGACAGGAGCTGACATATGTCTCACGACGTCGGGTAGGGCCATGGCGTGTCCAACGGAATCCTCTTAGGGCTGTTGCTTCGCTCGGTTCTGAATAGAGACTATTGGGGTCCTACTTGATTCGGTATAGTGTTTACTGGCGTTAAAAGTACGGGTGGGTCTCGCTGAGCGGAACCACGGAAATGCCAGGTCTCCTGCGATCGGCGTATCCGACCAACCCGGGTGCTGTTTGCCTCCCTCGCTCTTCCTCTCTGTCTGATGCTCTCTCTCTCTCTCTCCTTTTTTTTTTTTTTTTTTTTTTTTTTTTTTTTTTTTTTTCCGTCGCTTATAATGGCTATATCATTCTTGCATGTGACGCTTCCAGCATGCTCAAACTACCTTTCCAGTGATTCATGAGACGAGCCTGCCTACGAAGCCTCTTTCTTGAATGGCAGGCATACGGCTATAAATGATTCAGCTGTGCTTCTCTATTACGCTGCTTTACTGATATTCTATGTATATAATCCATTGGATTCCTTGCTAAAATATTGGTCTAAATATAATAGAAAAGATAATCTTCTATAACTTTGCATATTATCTTGTTTTTGCTCTTGTGCATAGTCTCTCATATCTATCTTACACTCTCGCTAACGAAGATGAGGAACTGGTAATATCCCCTTCTGGTACGCCCTGGATATGTTGTAGTTGTCTATACTTCACGGTGAACAGTAAAGCCATGTTCACTTATTTTGCTCTGCCTCTCTCTCCCTCTTATTTTTCCCTTCTTTTTTTTATTGCATGAGCTACATGTAAGCTAGTATGTGATTACGGAACGTGTGGCAAAAGTGTTGCTGTAAAAAGTAAAATGCTATACTTTCGTTCTGTGACTGAGGTGCTAAACAATTCAATAGCGTTTGCTAGTAACCCCAATCTCATAGTCCACTATATATTTTCACTCCAAATTCAGTGGCAATGTCAATTACACCATCTTTGTTAGAAGTAACAACCTCCATGGAGGCCTTTGCATGTGTAAGTTTAACGGCGGAGCAAACAGATTGTTTATCACCAACCGCCAACTCTGCCTTCGCCTGACCCATTTTGTTGGGCGGAATGACTAACTTGCCGCTCTAGTTCCGCGTTAAGTCGTAGGAGGTGCGAGATGCTATATGCCTGAGTTTCCATGAACTGCCGCTGATCGATGACTGTCTCGGACAAATTCATCAAATTTTGTTTGCTTGTCCGCAGATCGTCCATCAGGGCAGACATGGAAAAATCAGACCCCTGCGTTGTTGATGGACTGCTTACCAGTTGGTCGAAAGCCATCGCCAACTTCGTGATCAGGCCACTTTGATCTCGGCTGAAGTTGGTCGAAATCGCTAGTCTTCTGCGCAAGTCCGCGTTCTCTTTGAGCAAATTTGCATTGGCACTTTGCAAGTCTGTATTCTCTCTCTCCAAGCTAGAGAAGCTGGCGATGTGAGGCGACCAGTTGTGGGTAGTCTCCCGGCCCGGAAGGGATTCATATACAGGGTGACCCTGCTTCTATTAGTGTGATCTTAAACAGAACACAGGTACAGCACGATCTGACTTAAAGGTTTGCGTGTTGGGATGACCATAAAGGGAGAGAATTTCGATAAGGTGAGGGAGGTGTAAAGGTGAGGAGAGGCATGCGGGGGCTTTGGGGAAAGAAATGATATCAGATCAAAAGAGTCAAGGGCACAGCAAATACCTGGGCTGTGCTTTCGTGGAGGGCAGACATCACCACTTGGTGCAGCTTCTTTTGTATTTTTACGTGCTCAAGTGATCAAGAAACGATTTGTCGCGCGGTCAATAAATTATGTCGGCCTAATCTGCTTCTAAAAGCTTTGAAGAATAGAGTAGAATTGTGCCGGACACGAAGCCTGTTATATATATGCCAATGGCTCCCTGGATTATGACAGATTTGCTGGACGCGGTTTCGATGCGTATAAAGCTATAGGGACAATTGTGAGATTCTGGATAGCCGTTTACAGAGAAATCAAAGTGTATCTGAGGAAGATACCCTTCACGACAGCACTTTCTTCATATAGAAATATAGACTCAACAAGCAACAGAGCTTTTGCTCATAAATTAATCTGTACTGTACAGCTAAATATTGTACATACAGAAGGATAAATCACTTATCTGAGGGCCATCAGCTACGATGAACGAACATCCTTTCAATTGTTCAACACATTCAGCCTTGGGAACCGTATCGAGCATATACAGCCGAACAACAGACTTGGAGTCTCTAGTCGAAAGTGAACGAGAACAGAACAATTTGGATCACAACCAAACTACCAATAACAATACGTCTTGGGAATCTCCGGAAATTAACCGCGTAGATCACGCGATTCAAATGGCTCAAGGAGCCACGATAGCATTGGAAACTATGCCATCATGGCTTAAGGCAGCAAAGTCACACAAGGTGCAGTCACAGAACGAGCGAAAGGTAGAGCTGGAGCAAGAGCTTCAGAGGCATCAAGAAGAAAACAATTTTTACGGCAGATGCTATGATATCTACCGTGCGTTGCACGAGGAAGTAACAGCTATATCGAGAGAGCTCCTACAGTATAACATAGTACCCGAATATTTCTTACTTGATTCGATTTGGATGTTGAACCGGGCCCTCAGAAAGTCACAGGAGAGCGAGTCAAGGGCTGAAGCCGAGTGGATGAGGTATTGGAATATTCATGATAGCCCTGGGGCGCGCACGACGTGGATCTGATGTTGTTTACTGTTCCAGAGATACTTAGTTGACAGCTGTGTGGTGATCCATTTCTCGCAGTTGAACAGTTGTTGGTCAAAGAGTGTGCTAGCACCAAGGGCCCGTCGTTTATGGCAGCCATTGTTGCACTTTCTATAGCTGTTCACTAGAATGATGATACTGATGTATAGAGATGAGTACGTATCTGAGTACAAATTGTACCCTTCTAGAATTTCTTAATGAGATAGTCCTCATGCAGAACAAATACTATTTATGTACCTAGTACGCTAACTTTTTAGGGCCAAGTGAATCACCAATCTCTCAAGAGTAGTGGGGACAGAGGATGGACGTATCTTCGAAAGTTCAGAAGAGTTATCCTGCTAAGGGAGACCGTACCCAACAAGAACAGATACGCAAGCGTCGACATAATCTATTCAGACGACTAAAAGAATTTAACGACAGATACGAGATAGAAATATGGCTTGCAATGCGTATGCCAAGTGGTAGAATATATATATTTGCGACGGACCCTGATGTACCTATACCAAGCGAGGATGAAGTTGTGAGTTTCACATGTAGGTAAACTCTTGTGACGTCACTGATCTTGGCATAGCGAGCACAGAAAGTCCCAGTTGTCCACAAGACATCAGCGGACTATGACTCAAAAAATGACCTTTCGCTATGTCTTCAGAGCCCTCCGGATCTTCCTTTTACGAATACCCCAGCTTGTTTGGCACACGACAATAGTACGAAATGACGAGAAAACCGTCAATCATTTTGTGTCAGCGATAAAGATAAGAGAGGAGAATCAGCAAATAGTGTTCATCTTGAAAAAGCCGATGTGGTGGATACACAACAATAAGTATCTTGTAAGGTTTAGATAGAAGATCAATTCAGAATATGTGTGTATAGTCTCCTGAGTGCGACTTTGACGTAAGTTTACTGTATGTGTTAAATGGACACCTAAATATTTGTCAGTGCTGTCGCGAAGAAGGTAGTGTACCCAGTAGAGAAGCATAGACAATTCCCAGCATACGCCATCAATCGTTCAAAATGAATGGTAACCAACTAGAGACTGTAGTTTTAGAACTACAGTGGAAAGACGAAAGACATCTGCATGCCATCCATAGGCTAGTCGGTGTTTGGCAGCAAGAGCTGCAAACTGTAGACCGCCAGCTGCATATCGAGATTTTGATTATTGAGCACGATTTTAACGACATTAATGGTATAAGAAATAATCGACAGGTGCTTCGACTTCCATGGTGGAATTATGAGGACCATAAAAACAACGCCTTCGCAGCCGCGGACCCAGTAGGGCCACCACTGGCTGTGACAAGGTCTTAAGATCGTTCGCACGAAGTGGTACAGTGTCAATTGACAAACAAGGATGGTTACAGTTGCGGTAGCCTGCATATCGGTTGTCTAAATGAAGGGTCAGGGTAAATGAATGAAACAAACAAACAATAATAGTGTATAACAACTTGCAATCGCTTAGCCCCAGGGAGACATTCACCCCATAAAGGTCCACACTTGTCATAGACTCCCAAGGTATCCTATAGACCCTATAGAAGTTATAATACCCTGCGGGTTTTCTTGGCATATGAGAGCATCGAACATAGGGTACGCCATAGTTAATAGAGGTTGCAAACTTTATCTGCAGCCCTGGGAGTCTCTCATCCTCACGGACGGTCACAGTTGGTTATCCATAGCAAAATCGCCTGGTGATTGTCTCATAATATCGAATTTTGTGATATTGAGTAGAGTCTTTGTCCGTAAGGTGCTGAAATCCCCGCGACGCGCCATATGAGGGAGTTTGACCAACATTGGGTGTGGTCAGAGGGCCGACGTTGGCGTTAAAACGGCTCAGGCTAGCCGTTCGCCTTCGCTGCATCTTCCAGGTACTTACAAGTCACTCATGATTTATCGACCGCCGATATGGCTTGGGTAATAAAAATATGTAGCTGAGCCATGAGGGCCTAACGAGATAAGGGAATTATACCCTACACCGATCCATGCTCAACAGCAGCAACAACCTCATCTTCAGATTGTGCGCCCTGCTACAGTACACTCATTCAGAGGCATGCATTTCTCATTGCATCTTATTTATAGCCCAGACGAGGTCGTTTTCGCCTGTGTTCCTCTGCCCCGCAGGAGAGCTGCTCGTGTAATTTCATTCGCTTTTTCGTCGGTCGGGCATCTAGTTCCGAACGATGAAAGTCAATGATCAAAACCCGGCCTAGCTCGGCGTTCCACAACATATTATCCAGCCGAAGGTCCTGGTGTAAGACCCCGAGCGAGCGAATCTTCTTCTGCGATCGTAAAATTTCATGTCTGATCGACTCAACATCCTCCAACTTGTGGATGGGTTCACCGCCCCAAGCCATAAGTAGCATATGGCGGATCCGGCCAGCCCCTTCGAGGAAGTAGATCATGGCCAGGTCGATTGTGCCGAGAAAGACCGGGACGGCTCGCCCTTGGGCTCGCCAAAGGATACGATAAATATCCGCCTCTCGCTTGACCTCGTTCCACCGGTAAGACGTAGTTCCTTTACCGACGACCGTATACCCATACGCCGTGCACGTGATTTTGAAAGGCGCTCCCGATGCCCCACAGCCTCCCATCGGGGTGCAATAGCGGTCGAGGTTTTCATCCAGTTGCTGCTTAATCTGCCGAACCAGGCCCTTGGCGTCGATCAGGTGTTGATTGCTGGTCCCACCCTGTCGATGGAGCTCGGCATTCGGGCAGTGGTCATCCAGCGTGCCTCCTCGCTGCAAGCCAAGCAGGCATTGCTGGGTACAGAATTGAGCGTTGTGTTGGTATCGGCCGCGTTCATTCTGCTGGCTCCCAGTCTGACGGGCCGAGCGCTGCACCGATGGCGACGATGGAGATGATGTAACCTGGCTGAAGCCACGCTTCCGCCCGCCGGGAGCGGAGTCCGTATCCGAGTCTGGAGAATCCTCACGTTCCATGGTATTCGGCGCGCACTGGGCTCGAGACCGGGTCGGTACTCGACGTTGTTGCGTAGGTTCCACCGGAGAGGACGACGGGAGGTACTCGGAGACCGTCCGTCCGGAACTCACCGAGGGACTATATTCGGAGCTCGGCGGATTTTGTCGTAACTCTCTTTCCGGGATTTGGGAGCGGGTATGATCGAAACTCGTCTTCCAGACCGGCAGCTTCTTTGATGCCTGATTTCGCCACGCCTGGTCGCGGACCGGCGCGCCAAAACTCATCAAGCAGAGACACAATACCCGTGCAATGGCGGTTAATGGCTGTTCAAAGCTCCAGTCGTCATTTGGATCGATCTCCACGTTTGGCTCACAGAGGTGGTAGTATAACGTGCCCGGTTCATCGTAGGGGACCCGCAACAGAACCAAGGCCAACCCGTTCGTCAAATATGAGTACTCGAGTCCTTCCTGAATCATCACATGGTACTCTTGAGTCACAGCGGATCCGGTCAGCCAGGCTGCATTATACGCCAGTTTCGCCGACTCCTCCGTGGGGATAGAATTCGGTCGGACCACCTCTTCCCAAAAGTTCATGTCTTGCAATCCTGCGCGAAGGTTCTCAACGGACAGCTTATGAGGCGGCTTATACTCGACTGTGGTAAGAAGGGTATTTCTCTCAGCGTCAATCCGGCGTATACAAAATTGATCTGGTCTAGAACGCCGGTATGTAGTCGGTAGGGATGGGTCAGTCTCGGGTGGATCGAGGGCATTTGCATGATTGTCAAACTTGACTCCATCGCTCAGGCCGAATTCCTCTCGAGCGGCCGGTATCTTGCAGAGCTGTGCGATAATGTCACGAACATGATTTTCCACCCCAAATCGTTCATAGCTTTCCAGGTCTTGTTCGCTGCTTATTGCCCTTTTATTAAATTCTTCCCCAAAGCCTTCTAGCACTATGCGCGATAGGAACAGCTGTGTTGCAGCCTCTCCTGGAGGTGCCAGATAGGCGCAAACAGAGCGGTAAATCTCCTGTTGTCTGGCAGCACAATCTTCCCAATGCTGAAGTCGTAACGGACAATATTTCCCGGTTGGAGGTGGTATTTTCCCAGTCGTGGAGCGAGACGGGGCTTCGGCTCGTAACGACAGCGAGAAAAGGGTGTGGCACAAGCGAAGGAGCTCGAGAAAGGTCGTTGGTCGTGTTCGTTCTCGTCCTTGGTCTCGCTCTTCCTCGGCCTTTCTTTTGTCTTCCTCGGCCTTTCTTTTGTCTTCCTCCGCCCTCAGATAAAGGGCCTTATAATCCGGTGAGCTGCCGCTGGCCATGTGTTCGACATAAGCTATTAGGTATGGGTAGCTTCAATCGGGGTTGTTTGGACATGCACCCCAAAAGGGAACGCGATATCACTCAACAAGGCGGTTAGGCTATTCTTCCTTGGAATATAACCTCGTTCAGAATCACTAGTCGTCAAAGCTAGAATAGGGGATAAAATGACAGAGAGACAAAGAATAACAGTATGTGCTATATTAAGTGAATCTGGGTGTAGTAGCATCAGTACATCTGTATAGCGTCCACCTCATTCAAGAGAGTGTTTCGGGTGGAGCAACAAGGTGTAGCTTCCAGCCAAAGGGCCGTTACGCGCCCGTATATCACGTGATGTAAATGCCATGTGGAGCTGTGCATATAGTTAATACTTTTGCTCATTACTAGTACAGATCGGCAATGCCAAGGACTCATCCACTCCCACGTTCGGGTCAATTTGTCGTCTCTAAGGAAGATATGGCAGGATCTCTGGTCGAGTCTTTCGTTGGTGAGGACGGTTGAGGTTCATTGAGGGTAGGTTCTAAGAGTCATACATTATTTTAGAAAGAATGAGGAAAAAAGAAATCTATTATATATACCATCATCTGTAAAATTTTGGGATATCTTCCGAATAGCAGTACAAACAGTGGCATGCGGATGCACACTTGCCACCTTTCTTGCGACAGCTGTCTTGTCATATGATGATAATTTCTGGAATGCTGCAAGCGTGGTGGATCTATTGTGTCGCCGCTTGATATGAGACTTTTCTTCCGTTGCAAGGAAATATGCTAGCCATGAATTTAGTCCTCCGACCTCTAAGAAGACATGTGACGTTACTTTTCTATCAGAAGTCCGAGCAGCTAGGAAGTGTTTCTTTAGCCTTCGTGGGGCTCTTTGACGCATTTCGAGCTGTTGCCGAAAAACCTTGATTGGATCTTCAGTTATCGTCTTGTTTGATGCAGAAGTCCCGATACAGGCTGCTGCACATTCCTACTAATGATCCGCTCCGTAAAACTCTGCGATAATGGCTGGAAGTCCTTGTCCAGCTCCCCGGGCCATTTGGTACGATAAGTAGTAAAGTAAGCTAAAAAGTTTCTTTGCAGTCACCACAAAGTAATGTATAGGTAGTTCCTTCGGCTGCAGCTGAACAGGGATCGGCCAAAACAGATGGGGTTAACGTATTATCTTCGGGTCAGGGAAAGATAGGAGACTACCGTACGAAAGGCGGGCCCCTCCACTTTATCCACGGAGTTGTACAGGTTCAGCCGCTAGCCGTATCAGCCTTGTCTACTGCGGGCAGCAATCGCTTGATTGATGTAGTCGGGTTTACATTTCCCTTGGGTAGCGACTCCTCTTGCGTAGGCAATGCGATATTCTCCTGCGATGGTTTGGTTAGCTTATGGATATTAACAGTCAGTAAAGGCCGCTAAAGGCGCCACAGTACAGGTGGGGGGGAAGCGTCTTTGTGCTTATAGGCCAGTCTATCCTATGTTTAGAAAGAAGGCTACTCGATATGTTACCAATGCTGGCTTGTTTAATGTGTCCCACTTCGATATGCCGACGCAGAATTAAAGAATAAGGAAGACATCAATGACCAATCCAATATTTCTAGTAGCTCGTAGAACTTATTCTGGTACTGTGCTACGCCCCAGGCTGATGATCAGAAGAGTCTCTCGTCTGAGAAGGAAAGGGCGGGACGGAACGGAAAAAGGTATCGTGTGGGCAGATGGTCAGGGCTGAAAGATCTATATGCACGAACTTTTGGGCTACCATTGGACGAATATGTGATTATTATGGTTCATGTAAGAGCCACAGGCTTGTATCCCCATGCAAGAGGCATACCATTGGGGTACGTACTTATACTCTTACACATTATGTTGCTAGTTTTGCTACAGTCGTTAAGTCACGTGACCACGACTCTCAGGTACCCACGAACCCGCCAAGAACCCAGGGGGCTGTATATTACAGAAATACCAATTTAATACACACCATATCACATAAAAACATATAATTTGGTATATATTACCCGTATTCAAATACCTTCACGGGTTTTGCGCGTCTTCCAGACATGTTGATCTGGCCCATCAGAAATCACTTGCTACTAGTGGCCCTCGAGCGAACCATCTTGGCACTTTCTTCCTTGCTTCAATGTGGAAAGATACTATTCAATCTCGCTTACCTCTTCTCTAGTCTTTCGACTCTACTCAACGTGCTGCGGTGTTAGAACCCGTTTCGATTTGCCCTACCATGCATTTGGAACTACCTCTCAAGCTTTTGCTTCTTATTGTCGAATACTTGGACTCCAAAGAAGACCTGAACTCCTTTACGAGAGTATCGAAATACATTCGCAACAAGACCAACAATATCTTGTACAAGAAACACGGTGAATTAGCACTTCTGTGGGCCGGTGAGAAGGGAATAGTGGAGACTGCCCAGCTTGCGTTAAGATATTACAACTTCGAAGAGGCAGATGCCAACCGGAAAAAGGAACTGTGCGAAAGAGCTCTTTTGTTGGCTTGTGACGGGGGCCATATTGACCTGATCAAGATACTGCTCAAGGAAGGGGTTCTCGCCACGTATAAAAATTACGAAGGTATGAGTGGGCTGTCACTAGCTGCTGGAAAAGGACATAACGACATTGTGGAAATGTTGGTCGAGGCAGGAGCGGAGCCAAATTGTGAGGATAGAGAAGACAAATCGCCTCTAATGTTGGCTGCCATTGGGGGTCATCACCATACAGTTAACATACTGCTGGACAGTGGAGCAGCTATTGATAGCCTTTGCTATCACGAGTCCGCTACAGCTCTTATGTTCGCTGCCTATCATGGCCATGAGAATATCGTCAATATCCTCCTTGATAGAGGCGCAAATATTGATAAAACCAATATTTTTGGAAATACAGCTTTATGGCACGCCATCTGGGGTTGTCAAAAAGGTGTATTCCAAACTCTCGTCCAAAGAGGAGCAAATACTTCCCTTCGGGATACCGCAGGGAAGACGTATTTGGAAAGGGCTGAATTCTATAGGGGAATTGATTGGGTAGCTGATAAAAGTGGGGAAGGGAAAAAAAAACCAAGGAGGAGACAATCAAGGAGGAGAAAACCAATGTCCCCTCGGGATACCGCAGGGAAGACATATTTGGAAAGTGATGAAAATTACAGGGAAATTGATTGGGTAGCTGAAAAAAGTGGGGAAGGGAAAAAAAAAACCAAGGAGGAGACAATCAAGGAGGAGAAAATTAATGCCCTGTTGAACACCTCACGACAAGCGGTCGGCCGTTTCCGGTTTCTAAACATTTCGTGCTATGGACTGTGGTTGGTCTTTTTCATTCTCGTTATGTTTGGCTATTTCGGATTTTTCCCAGTGCGCTGTGGAGTTCAAACAACTTCAACTGCATGAGACCTTGCAATACCGCCGCTCAATGGTCCACTGCTCAAACATATTCGACGGTTCACGATTTTAAATCAAATCCGGAGAAATGAAAGGATCAGAACTGCCTTTTATGATCAGATATCACCATTATTGTCGTTGAACAAGACATTGGACAAGGCGCACAGGACCAGAGGATGCTGCTGAACGTATTTTACAGTGTCACAAACGTCGATAGACACTGTCTGTGAAGACACTGCTTTGAGTACTTTGTGCAACTGGTAATAACGCAGTCTTCCAGTAAGATTGATGTTTAATCTTTCCATCTCTACATTTTTTTCCCCCTTAGTGATCCTCTGAGTCTGTCTCTTCTAAAATTTGATTGCTCGCTCAGATATTAACTTGTTCAAATGCACAAGTAAGATCTGCGTGCTCATGATACTCTCGTTGGGTGATTTTTCTAGAGGTACTGTGTGATATTGACAAACAGTATGATCGTCACATAGCCAATCACATCGACTGTTAGTCGAATGGGTCCGCCGCACAATGCCTAGTTAGTAGGTCCAGAGTAGCGTATGCGAACAAATGCGAATCTGCACGCACACTCTTTCCGCAAACCGTTGATCATATAAACAATTTGCAAAAAATACTACAGTGCCTTGGAAATCTTCCCTACCTATCAATATTCCCTCTTACCGTATGACAAAGTGTCCCCACTTCTGGAATTTCAAAACCAAAAGAATTTTGGTACGGAAGGCACTGTATCTGTTGAACAATTCTCGCAGACAGTAGAGAGTAGCTTTGTAGCATGATGGCAAGGCAGTTCAGACAACTGACTTGCCACTGTACATTATAAACTGTAATATATGCTTGAGTCTGTGCAGTATCTCGATATGAGAATACATATTTATAAACCAAGTGAGAAGTCAAAGGACATCTAGGAAGACTCGACCTTACAGTACCATTATTCAACATGGCTCTTTTTCCTCGCTTCCATCTGTTTGAGATAGAAGATCAGTCCTGGTGTCCTGAATTTGTGGTAAAATTCATTCAAACATATTTAACTGCACTCTGGAATTTCCGCATTCCCGCCGTGAGACACACTGCCGCCGAGGCTGCTGCAAATATCATCCTTGAGAACCTCCCGAACGCTTCTTTATATACTTTTGTCGACCCCTGTGCCGGAGCGGGGGGTCCTATCCCGGCCATTGAGAAAGCTCTTGGAACTGAATACAGTCATTCGGTGCAATTCATCTTGGCTGATATCAAGCCCCGTGTGGAGGAATGGAAGGCTATTAAGAAAGAGCAGAAAAATATTTCCTTTATCCAGGACTCTGTCGATGCGGCAGAGCTGGGAAAAGTTACATCTGGCAAGGAGTGCCGGATATTTAACATTTCGTTTCATCATTTCAATGATACTTCCGCCAAAAAGGTTTTGCACAGTGCGATGCAGTTTACAGATGCATATATGTATGTCTTGCAACAAGACATCCAGAAACCCGGACTAACGGTGCTATAGAATTTTCGAGTTCCTCCAAAGAGATCTTACCACGTTCTTGTTCTGGTGTGTGACTACTATTTCTCCACTACCCTTCATGCACGCACTACTCCAGGGATCTCTCTTGCAAATGTGCTTTATGTTTGTGATCTGGGTGGCCCTGGGCATTGATGGTTTTGTGTCAATGCTTCGCACACGGACGCACGAAGAAATCAAGAATCTTACTAGGGCTGCTGAAGGTATTTCTGAAGGATGGGTCTTTAAACACGGCAGGTCACGAATTATTGGACCATGGTATATACATTGGCATTTGGCCTTCAGAACTCTTGACAGAAAGGCAAATAATGGTGAAGAAGCTATGGTTTTGCCCCTTCGAGCTTAAGATGAAGCGATATTATGATTACAGAATATATTCATTGTGCGATGGGAATGGTAAATGTCCGAAGAGCTTGACATTTATTGCCAAGATAGTATAATGTATTGTATAAACTGTGTATTTAGAGACATCTTTAAGCAAGATCAGCAACCAATAATATAAACGAAAGCTATCTACTGTAATATTACTAAAACCGAAAGATAGGTTAAATGGAAAGAATAGGTTTAATATCTACTAAGTTAGAACTGACACAATAATAGTCTATAATGCAATGGCTTTAGTGCTTTAAGTATGTCAGCAAGCTACCGCTAACTCATATTACAGAATGTTTTCATGAGAAAAGAAGCATACAGCGGCAGGAGACTTCGATTCCTGCTGGGCTCTCTTCCCAGAACTTTTTTGAACTCCTACGACGATGGGAACATGTTCAATGTAAACGTAAAAACTTGGAACACATAATAAGATGACGTGGAAGAATAAAATGAAACTAAGCTAAGCAAAGCAGCCTCATATAAATTTCAACGCGTATCACTTCTCGGATGCTGCTAATCCACCAAGTGTTGCTCGGCATGAATCGCAACGAACAGCCCAGGTAAATGAAGGTTTAGTGTTTCCAGGGCAGGGCAGACTACCCTTTTCAACTCTTGAACCCTGAGGTCATAGGACGATACGGCATCCTTCCACCGTGATATTTCCTCCTGTAGCTTCCGACGCTCTGCTTCCCATTCGACTTGGGCGCCTAAGAGATTCTGTTCCTGCTTTTCACACAGTCGTTGGCTATCAGCCAGCACGTCCTGCTTTTCCTTCTCGAGCCTTTGTATCGTAGCTGCGAAGCTGCTACTGGGGACTGAGCTTTGTTTCTCGGTCTGAAATAATTAGCCAACTAAATATAAGAAAAGAATAGGATATAGTCATATATACCTCAAGGTCCTGGTCATTTCGCAAAGCCTCCGGATGTATTGCTTCTATTAGGTCTGGGGCTTTCAAGGCATGGCAGATCTTTTGAAAATTTCCAACACTGCCACTGCTTAGATTTGATTTGAAGAGGGGCTTTAGGTGATCAGCAACATGCCATCTGTATGGATCTTCGTCACGTGGCTGCAAGCGGATCTTATCAGGTGGAATCTCAAAGCCAAGTCGACTGCCTAAATTTTACGTCAGCATCCTGATGAAGGCTATTTAACATATGGTCTCTTGTTCGTTCCTGTCGTTAATAATCATGGGGTTTGTGCTTCGAACTATTTTATCCCACCGCTTGAGATCTGGGCTTGCGATGTCGGTATGAGTAACAATGGGTACCTTACTTATATGCTCTGCAAGCGCCCTTCGACATTTATTCCTCCACAAAGTACGCTTTTGGTTACTAGAGGTGGTCATTGTAACAGCTAGTATCACAGAAGGTAGTTCGTGATTCTTTAGATATTGTGAATACGTCGATTACACACTAGTGTCCATATATATGTAAATTTTGCAGAGAGACACAGGCTATTATGGCTAGTCTAGCGGGAAGATATGTTCTGGAGGTGCTTCAGAGGTGGTTAACTTGATAATCATTGTGTTTTTTTTGCGGCCACCCCAGAATTGAGGAGTATCTCATACTCCAGCCCTATTTCATGAAATAAACCAGAGGGTTTGACATGAATTATGCTTTATTGATACTCCATATGCAGCTACAGAACTTTCACTTGATGCTTTGATACACCGTAGTATCAAAACTAGAGTGCATATTAGAACCCCAGTTGTTTAAGAAGGTTATAGAGTGACCTCCAGAAGATGTTCAACAATTTTTGTTATCAAATCTACGTGTACAATCACAAGGTGTTAGCCTTCAAACCTCACAGAAAATATCGAATCGTGTGCGGATTATCGATGTTTTTATTTAGCATCTTGTGGGAGATTATATTGGTTGATATTATTATGAAAAATTAGCAGCTGTAAAAGGAGAATCACAGGGGTAGTGTTAAAATAATACTATACAGTACAGTAAATTACTATGATAATGTAACTCTCACGAATAGAGCGCTCGTAAGCGTATTTTCACTATAAGATTCTTTTTATGTTCCTTTTCTTCCAAACCTCGCAGGTCCTATTATGTACCGGAATCCCAATAGTCAAGGCTGTCATGAATGTCACCCTACAGAAGCAGTGCCTTCCACTACAGTTTCCTGCAAGGCAGCGAACAGGCTTCACTCTATCAATTGAAGACTGCTGCATAGCAGCAATAGAACCCTGGAGCACTGAAACCTACAATAACTGACCCTGTAAGGCTGGTTAAGGTGCAGTAAGGGAGACCAATTCTTCCCTAACGTACATAATTATTCCAATAATGAAGAGCATCTAAGCCGAGTTCTTAGAACAGTATACTGAGAAGAGGCGGGGTGCTTGAACTAGACCCAGGCATGAGAGATCTAGATTCACAGCCCTTGGAGGACTTTGCAACTTCTGTTCAGCATAGCCAGAACATGTTTTCTCAATCTATTGAATTTAACCAAGCACTATGATGTCCAAGGTACCTATACATACTGGAAACGTCAATAAGTGTTACAAGAAGTGTCAACCGTCTGTACTCAATCCATTTCTGGTCGAGCCTGGGAATAATTGACTTGAGATATGTAGAGAATTTCCCCTAATATCATTTCAAGGACAAGCTATGCTTTAGGATATAACCATTTCTAGGGAATCTGTTTGAATAGTAATCATACTCGGTCATCAGCACCGTATCAGGATAATTCCCAATGAATCGATCCGGATAGTTCCGGCGGCAGCAAAAGTTACTGTAGTTGTTAAACATGTACTATCAGAATGCTGTACGTAAACCTTTAGCCCATGCCTCCTGACGTTTTATAATTTGGCCAGGTAGTATGCATCTATCGGTGCCATTTAGTCATTGATTTCTTCGGTCCGCTCCAGCCACACAAAGTATCTCTAAATGCGAATCTGCTCTAGTGCCTTGGACAATTCACCTATTTCTGCAAGAATTGAGTCCGCTCGACTTGAATTAGCCGCTGCTTCTACAGAGCATGCTATTACCTCGTTCCCTACCACTGACCAGCGAAAATTGCGAGAGGCGTCGTCATGATGTGGATTGTCAAATGCTAAGAACCGGCTATAGTATGGCAGGCTGCGGATGAAACTCAACACTCCGTAGAGGCGGAGGATGTGAATATTTTCGTCAGCTATACTGAATGACACTTCCATCATGTCTTCCCTGGAGTTGTAGACCCATCGTGCAATGCTGCTAGGTATCAAGATATTACCCTTGGTACAAGGATTACTGAGGAGATCCTCATCAAGCAATGTGTGTCCGAATTCGGTTGCAACACTGGCATATGCGATGTGGAACTTGGATTGGAAGCCGGAGAGTACCGTTATTTCTGGACGGTAGGTTGCACCAGCATTGCAGAAATTAAGATGCGTTCGAGGAAGACCGATGTACGTCTGGATGTCCGAATGTCCATCTATAGGGATTGGCATAAAGTTCGTTCCACCCCGCATTTCTCCTCGTGTATCTCCATGCAATTCTGTTAAAGCATCTGGGACTTCTTGTCTGAACACCCAGTCACACTCACCACTCCTAATCATACATCTGAGCACCTGTAGAGGCCTGAGACTATACACAAAGTGCAGATACTCATTGGTCTCGGTTCCTTTACCTGCACTGGGCTCGTTATGAAAGAAAGGGGCCCAATTTTTCTCCACGGGCCTTCTTTCCTCATTGCGTATTGTCAGTATCGTCGTAATGCTCGAGAATGGTTTATGGATCCACATGGCTCGTGGACTTCCTGCACCATCCGAGATCATGTTAAAGACAATAAGCGGCTCGGCACCTTGGACGCCCTCGTCTAAGATTATTCGAGGGTCCTCTGGACCGAAGAAGCCCCCCTCTTCCCACCACACTGCTGGTATCTCATATACCATGGGAAAATACATCTTGGTGCCATACCACTCTATTGTATGTTTTTCCAGGTGGTTCCAGTTTTCGTCAAATAATTGTCCCCTTAGGAAGCTAATTGTGGGCCATGAAACACCTGGCCTTGTGTATACCACACGAGAAACAACAAGATAGACATTGTATTCGGGGAGCCACACCCCTGCACCAGCGAATTGGGTCCAGCGATTGGGATTCACCTTGCCAGGCACCGATACCTTATTTTCGTTAAGGCGTACCATGGGATGGGACGCTAAAGCACTAGCTATCTGGGTGATGTTGTCATGCAAGGGGATGCTTCTTTGCGCGCTAATATGACCAGTTTGCCTTATATTCTCGCACCCGAGGTCTTGAATATTGCCATCATTGCAAAATCCCGAAATATCGATATGCTCGAAATATTGGAACTAGGAAAGTTATCCTTCTGTCAGATAAGAATGCTTAGAGGTAACAGGTAATCTTGTTACTCACATCACCGATCAGGAAAGAAAGGTACTTTCCCAAAAACCATAATACAATGCTAGCAGTCACAACCACTACTAGTCTGTGTTTCCAACCTAGGTGAAGCTGGAAGCTGTTAAGCAACATCTTGGGTAAGAAGACATTAGGAATGTGTAGTGCAACTTGACTTACCTAGAAATCTTTCTATGGCCAAGTACATGGCCTATTATATAAACGAAAGATAAGACAGGAGAATAAAGAGACAATTTTGCTTCTTACATGTGCTCCCGTATCACTTTGAATCAGAAGCATACTTCCCGAGGAGGTAGTTTCCATATTGCCTTTCTAATCAACGCTGGTTCATTATGCGATTTTTGCTACCACTCTTGTTTGTCACGCGCTTTGAGGCTTAGCTCGTGGTGAGAGCTATCATAAATGAGTATCTAGGGTGCATTGAGCCGAAGCCCAGCACTGTGTGATGTTGAGCAGCGTGCAACCCTCGTAATACTTCTTGAAAATCACAAATTAATAAATACAGTATATCGTGGAGGGCCCTTGCACCAGCTGAATGGTAAACAGTTTCTGGTTGACAAACGCTTTGGCTGGTGGTTTTCTGGTCATTTCAGCCAGTGTTCGTTATTGTTATCGCATTTCTGTAGATTACAAAGAGCTTTCAGATGCACGACGCCGTTTAGATGCCTCTTCAACGTCTTCACTAGCACAGTATGGTACAGTAGCCCTCCCAGTGAATAGATATTCTTGTAGAAGCCACGACGCTATGGAGAGGGAGGGAAATTATGACTTTGGTGAGTTTAGTTGACTGTTGTATTTCTTTTTCTCTTTCTAGCCTTCTCCCTGAATAAGGGGAATTCACTCTACATTCTCCATCTTTACTTCTCCACTCCTCCTCTTTGTGACAATAATATGTCAGGCTTGGTACAGTTTCCTGCGGGCGTGCAACAGTGAGATTTAAATGGTTCGATGTGGTGTACACCGGCGAACTCAGATCTGGACCGATGAAGGAAATATGTACGGGCGTTCATAAGGTCAAAGTTATGACATTCTCATCAATTCAATAAACAATTCCATATGCTTTTCGTCAACCCAACACTGCACAAGAAACTGAGTCTTTCTACCACTGGCTATGTCAATTTTTCGTTCGCCAAGAATAGTTATACCGTCAGTCTCTTCGCTAACAACCTAGAGTAAACACCATAAATATGCTTTTCACTACAGTAGCCCAGAGAGCGCTCACCGAATTTGCAGTGTCTCCCTCAAATGAGTCATCTGAGTCTAAAAGCTCATAGTTGGCGTATTTATTTTCCCAAGCGGGACTATTTGGCCCCTGGTTGCTGAGGAAGTTCTCATCATTGAATCCGGGCTCCGAGTAGTCGGACTCGAATTCCCATTCCGTTTGTCCGAGTATCTCATGGTTGATTGTCTCTCCTATGCTAGTCAGATGCATATCGGTATTCCAATGAGATTGGTGATCCATGATAAACTCTTCCGCTTTAAGAATTATTTTCGTCGATTGTAATACAATTTATGATCAAGACAGGGCAGGTCTTGCTTATACATATATATAAGGCCAAGGCTCCTTTCCCCAAATTTCGTTGGTGATACTAGAATTGAGGCTCAGGTATAAACTGCTGAGATTCGTGGTTGTGAAGGGCAGGAATGTTTGGTGTATATGAACTAATGCCAGAGGTATATGGTGTTTCTGATTTAATCCTACTATTTCGAAGGGGTCAAGAATTGCTTGGGAATCTTGGGCATCTTCGCATGATCTGTGAGTAGGGGCCAATTTACTTTCCCTAAACCAAGAATCTGCGTCTGGCGGACTTTGGGGTTTCAAATTACTATCAATAAGATTGATCCTGCTGAGGATGTAGAGCAGCCCTTCTTGAGTGGCTAGATACCTCCTTCATGACTTTCATTTCCCTGTATGAAATAGTGAATCCAGGGTTTCCATTTAAGCAACGTTTTGAGAAGGGCAGGCTGACTTCTCAGGTCACTGATTCGAGCTCAAGAAGAGATCGACCTCTTGAAGGGGTCTTCAATCACTGCCTTCTATGCCTCAGGATATTGCACCCTACTAGGCAGCAGGCTGTGTAACTACTACTGTACAGTACGTTGCTTTATAGAGGTAATTCATCGGGACGAATTTTTTTTTTTTTTTTTTTTTTCAATTTTCGAAGAACATATGATGTCTCCCTTCCACATAGCCCGTGGGCGGTTGGCCCTCATTATCAACCAATTTTGAAGCTCCCCAAAAAAATCTCAACTATCTCTCTGGATCCTGTCTCAATCGCAAGATATAAGGCTCTTATCCTATGGAATTCTTCCTCGAGAGTAGTGTTTTGTTATCTTTATAATGCATGGATATCTCGTTCGAACTGCCGTACAGAGTGCTTCAGATGCATCACAAGGCACTTGCTCCTGTGAAGTATTCTAATTTTGTTCATACATATAATGGAATGGAAACAAGACCCTTTGATTTATCGAGAGGCTCTTCTATATATCATACATAGCTTTCGCAATCCATATATTGATTAAAATTCGTGCCGCCTCGTTGGCTATTGCTGCACATGTGGTTGAAGCTTTCTAGAGGACCGCGTTCAGGTCATCCATCAGGCTGTCAAGAATCTCTATATACTTTTGCTCGTTCATCAAGCTCCTCGGTCAGTTCCTTGCACCGGTGAAGGATCCAGACCGATTCTTGAATCACATCCTGTCTTTCATTCAAAGTCAAAAGTTCACCGGCCTGGTTCACGCAAGATTTAAAAGTTTCGCGGAACTCCGGGTCATTATTGACTGCCCAGAAGGACAAAGGAGGTGGAAAGGATTGAATTTCGTCATCCGTGGTTAGACCCCAAAATTCGGGTCCAGCTTTGAGTATCACTTGGCGAATAAATCGGCCGCCGTTAAACAAAGCCGAGTAGAGTACCCAGACGTACGCGAGCAGTTTGTGCGGGTTCTCATTTATGCGGCGTTTGATGACGTCTTTTATCTGCATGTCGTGCGACTCATTGGTAGTCAGATTGGTTATGGTGGGGTAAGAGGAGTGTAGTCTCCTAAGATCTTCTATAAGCCGCTCGGTCCGATAAAGGTCGACCATGCTAAGAAGCTTTGAGAGATCCGAGATTTTCTTTTCGTAAGTGAGACTAGTTAAGCTGCAGGGATACTTGGCAATCCAGTCCCTAAGGTCTCCCCATGCTTCTTCGAAGCCGAGGTACATCTCCGCATAATAGGAGAAGCCAAGCGTATAGAGACCGAGGGACCTCTTCTCTCCGCTTAAGCATTGGAGTACACGGGCAGAATTCATCCTATTAACCTCCATATGCGGCACTCTATTTCACTCAGTTACCGGTTCTTTCGTTCACATATTAATCAAGTACTCACAGAATGGCCGCTTTGATCATTGCAGTGATTCCACTCATTGTGAAAGGTGATTTTCAATTGGATACACTCGTACTCTCTAGAAAAGGAATATTTCTAGAAGGCAAATCGTGGTCGGTATCAATCAAGGCCGGCACTAAGAAAAGTGCTGGGGAGGCTTAAGTCTGCGTTTCAAGCATTTATACTAAGACCGAGTCTTCTAAGATATCATATGCAGAAAGCTTAGTGAAATACCTAAGAGCCAGGGGCAAGTTAAGGTACTAGAGAAGACAATATTGATTTGTTGAACATGTTCACTGTCTTCTGTACCAGGTTTGCAATCATGTAGTAAAAGATAGTCCCTTAATCATGTCTTTGAGAATTCATTTTGTTGAAAGGAATCGTATACCCCTAGGAAGGCAAATCCCTCAGAAGTAAAAACCTATGCCATTTTTTGGGAGAATGAACACAACCAAATAAGCACCTTAAGGTAGAATGGTGATCATTCTACGTCTGGTAGAATATGTTGAACGTTCTTAGATTTTTCGACCCCTTTCTTTTTAAGTGGCTCTCGTCTCCACTTCGCTCGAACCCCACCGGGCGGTGGTACAGTACACAAAACAAAATAAACTCAGCAAAATAGGAAACGGATATTAGCCCAAGAACTGTAAAGGTTAGAGCGAGGACGACAACGTTGTGCTGGAAGGTGCTTGACTACCTAGGTCCAATAGTCTATTACTACATTCATTGATCCCGCGATTTGAACAATCCTACTGCGAAAATTGGGCGTCGAGGTTATCTGTGGGCGTGTGATCAACACATCCTATAAGTATTATTACACAACCTGACAACAACAAAAAAAAAAAAAAAAACCCACCGAAAAATGCCATCTTCTACTGATCGGGAGAGCATTAGCCCAGACCTACTGGGACGCCGTCTGTTATTCTCATTCTCGGGTAAGTGGGCCCAAAACCGCTTACTGAAGAGCTCTACAGCCGAATGCATGGCGTCTTTCTCTGCTTCTGATTCTGGCTCTCGTGGAATCCCTTCTGCTGAACTCGCCAACTTATACCGGCGCTGGGGCGAGGGTGACATTGGAGTTATCATTACTGGTAATATTATGATTGATCCTCAGCATCTCGTGTCAGCCGGAGATCCTATCATACCTATAGATGCACCGTTTGAGGGTTTGCGATTTGAGAGATTCAGTAAAATCGCATTGGAAGCAAAATGTCATGGCTCCCTCATTATTGCTCAACTATGCCACCCCGGTCGTTAGACCCCGGTATACCTGCAACCATTTCCAATTAGTGCGAGCGACATCGGGGTGAGCGGAGGGAGTTTTGGGGCTGATTTTGGTAAGCCCCGGGAAGCAAAAAGGGAGGACATCAACTATATTGTGGAGGGTTTTGCTCATGCCGCCGCATATGCTGAAAAGGCTGGGTTCGACGGTATCCAGCTGCAAGCAGCTCATGGGCACCTGCTAAGCCAATTCCTGTCGCCCCGAACAAACAAACGTCAAGATAATTACGGGGGCAGCATAAAGAACAGAATGAAGCTGATATCCGAGATTCGAAAGGCAATATCCGAACGAGTGGCAGAAACCTTTACCGTTGGTATTAAGATTAACACTGTTGAATTCCAGGAGAGCACGTTCAACTTGGAAGAGACCGTTCAACTGTGCATTGAATTTGAGAAAATGCGTTTCGATTTTGTTGAATTGTCCGGCGGCACTTATGAGGATTGGACAATCGGCCGCAAGCAGGTCGCTTCTATACCACAGCATGAGGGGGTAAGTCAACAGGATGAAACATGACAACTTCAATGGGCAACATAGTGACACTGGCTTGCAGTTCTTCTTAGAGTACGGGAGAATCTATTCGGAGAAGATGGAGCGCACAAAGGTTTACGTAACTGGAGGATATCGCTCTGTCAAAGGTATGATACGCGCCGTGCAGGAGGTAGATGGCATAGGCCTAGCACGGCCCCTATGCCAGGAACCTCATTTATGTTCGCATATTTTGTCTGGAAGTGTCGAAACAGCCCCTCCGATCAAGATTGACACGGATAACTTCCATCTTACTTCTGTTGCAGCGCTTATGCAGATGCAGCACCTGGGGAAAGGCCTGCAACCTGTCGACTTGGGTTCTGAACGAGATACAAACAGATTATACAAGGCAATACTGGATCATGAAAGGACCAGGTACAGTGCAGCTGCTCCAATGAACTTTTTGTGATACTTCTACAGTACTTCCTCAAGAAATGTATGACTACTCTTTCAAGCTTCCTTCTATGGATGCTTAGATGCCGTATCGCACTTATCTGTGGCTTTTGAACCTTACTAGGATCAGCTAATAGCCGGCTAATAAGCACACCCCAAACCTCGCCAAGCGCGAGTTTTGGGTTCAAGGAACGCCTACCCGCCAGTAAGCCGTGATCTTTCCTCTTTAACCTACCTTGACGCCAAACTTTGTACAATTCGAATGCTATAGTTTGATTAGTCCTTTAGAATAACAAGCAGTCCCATTCAACGTTACATACTGGACTACTATATGTCAACAGTCATACTCCCACTGTTGCCTCTAATGTTTTATATTTTTCTTAACCTTTTCAACCAAGTACTCAAAGAATGGCTGTTTCCCCTTACTACAAATTGAAAGCAGGAAACAGATGCTTCTCTCTTATTCTCGAAATAATGCCCAGGCCACTAGATCTATATAACCCTGATCTTGGCTATTGACAGTCACGCGCTGGTCACTCAAAAGCATCTCTAGTAACTCCATGGAACCGCTGCCTGCTGCAATCGCTACGGGCGAGAGATGATCGGAAGTTAGATTGGGATCTAGCCGCGTGTCGTCGAGAAGCTTCTTTACTGCCTTTTTGTGCCCCCCTATCGACGGCATAGGAAAACGGTGTTTTGCCTTGGACGCCGGCCATATTAACATCAATATCGTTGTGCCGTAGTGGGATGCTAAGCGGACGACAGTCATCGTTCGATGCCGCATAAGACAACGGCGTCCGTCCCACAGTGTCAGTCGCATAAATGTCCATACGACTATCCCGCAAAAGCATCATCATAATATAGAATCCGTCATGTTGCTGGGCTGCGGGGTGGAGTATCGTCTGTCCGGCTACGTTTCGGACATGCACGTTCACCGATGGTACACCGAGAAAACAACACATCGCGGATAAAGTCCCTTTCCCGGCTGCTAGGATAAGTCCGGCGCCGTTTTCATGGTCCACACTGTGCTGATATAGATATTTTTTCCACAGTTGGTAAAGGCCTCTGTTTACGATCATCAGGGCATGTATATCCCGTGTGCTGTCAAGAGTAAAGGCCGTATGGAACACAAGCTCGGGCGGAAGATCGACCTAAGTTCTCAGGAGCCGTTTCGCTCCCAGGATAAATACAGTTGGATTCAAGTTACCCTGGTGCCTGAACCACTACACTAATAGATTGCAGAGCTTATGCAGATTTCAAAGTTTGTCATCATGATACGATCTGGACGTCAGAGATAAGCCCTTCAGTTCGATGCCAAGCGAATCTGCCAACTCTTTCCGCCTTTTGGACCAGAAGAAGACCACATTTTCTCCCCATCCCCCGCGCTCACAATCACTATCCCGCTCTTTTCATATCACCTCCGGCTTGAGATAGTGCACAGCACAATAAATTCAATATGAGGGAACCCGCTCCGACAGTAAGACAACTATACGGTGAAATGGGCCAGTCGGTGGTTGATCGACTAGCGGAAATATTGTGTGATCACAATCCAGCAAGTTCTTTATCATTCTTTCCTGAGCAAAGATGTTTTCATATCAGTGGGTTTCCTGATATGTACCCCTCCGAATGCCTTGAAATATTTTCTCAAGTCAAATCTACCAGTTATGATTTGAAATTTCAGCGAAAATCTGCCGAAGGCATTATCATTTTTCGGCTCATGGATAAAAACTGGGGGAATCTCTTCCAAAAGTCTTTCGGCGGCACCGACCGAACTTCGGCTGCCATACGAGCCAGAATTCAGCTCCTCGCTGCCTGACGATAACCTGCCTTGAAGGATCGGATTCGACTACATAGCGGACCCTACCGCGGTCTACTTGGAACTTGGTGACAGCTGTCAGCTTGTGGCAATCAATCATATCCATCTGATGCCATCTACTTCTGGCCCACGCGGGCGAGACCCAGAGATCTATCGACCCCGTAATCAAGGGTCTCGCTGAATTTGGACATCATGAGCGTTACAGTAACAGAGGTTGGGTCGTTCGGGAAATACATGGTCGACAGGCTCAGGGACACTCTGGGTCGGGAACAGCTATCTCTTGGCTTCCAGTTGTTTCAAGAATCCCTTGATATATTCGCTCTTTTTGCGGAAATGAATTGGACTACCGTTAATCCCACCTGAACACATATTTACGTCAGGAAATGTTACCGTATGATAGAATTTCGTGTCCGTCCTTCGAAATGGATTGATAAGGACTCGTAACCTAGTAATGGGCTCAGCGAAGTATTTAACTAATAAACCGTGATTCACGCAGCCTCAGTCATTTGAGGTGCGAGAAACCTATACTGTGCTAACAGAGACATTGCCTTTGTACTCAATAAATTGGCCAGAAAAGCAGCTGGCCCCGGGGCTTTTTGACGGGTAGATTTTGCTGTGATATGCATGGCTTAGCTTCATGACCACTGCTTACACCCTTCATCTGTGGCATATTTGAAGTACATATCGGAACCTACAACAATGCAAGGGAAAACATCGACATGCGCCTATTAAACGCTGCGACCTGTCTCAGGAATGAAGCAATAGTTGAAAAAATGAGTGATGTGACTGGACCGTACTACACACGCACACGCACACACATTTTATTAACACCCGGCGGCTAAGCCGAAAGGGCAACTATCACTAATCTACTAGTACATTTCCTAAGATGTGCCTTGTCTCCTGAAAGCCCATACTAGTTCACGTTTCACAAATGTCGTCTTATCTGTCAATACCGTAGCGGATTCTCGTGGGTTAGTAAATTGGTTAGTAGGCTGGCTTGAAGGCGCTTCTTCAAGTATTCAACATCTTATCTTCGGCAATTAAAACGCGTCTACTGTGTCTGCTACGAGGTGGTTGATGGGAGTTAGGTCGGGAGGGGAGGGTGATTGGTGTTCGTCTATAGGGTCACGCGGCGTCGAGTCGGCCCGTGGCGGTTGCAAACCGTATTGAAGCCCGTACTGCTTCTAAGTTTGGAGTCCAGTTTTGATCATCGGAAGCTGATTTTTTTTTCCTCCCAGGAAGAAGGATATGTTGCCTCGGTGGGTGCCAGTGCATTGCAGCATGTCGGTCGGGTGTACCGTCCATTTCTGACATCGAAAGAGGAAGTGCTCTACGGTCTCTCTTGCTTGTCCACATGTACATTGATCTGTCGGCGCAGCATTGATTCGGTGGAGGCACCCATTTAGTCTTGCCATACTCGTCCGGAGTTGAGCCAGCACGCTCGCCTCTTTCCAGGATAGTCGATCATACAGCTGTCGGGTATGTTTACCTGGGAGTGCGGCATCCACTCTTTTGGCGTGTTTCCCAACTTTCTCTGGCAGGCCTTTACTGGTGCCTACATGGGCTCATGCGATATTGAGGGTGGTTAATTTTATTCTGGGGAGCTCTGTGTATGGAGTGGCGTCGTCTTGGGTCGCTGTCCTGGCCTGCTCTTTCGCCAGGCCCAACAGTTTGTTAACCTCGCTGGTAGGAACCCAACGGATATTGATCCTGTTTCTGTTTCTTTGTAGTCTTCTAATCGACTTGTATATTTGGCACACGTGTTCCTGGCCCGACTATTGTCGCGGGCTCCTCAGTGCGAGGGCGGCTGCTTTGTTGCTTGTGAGCAGTGTGATTCTGTACTGTTTCAGCACCGGTAGCGTCCTTAATGTATGTGCCATTGCTGGACGACCGTTGTGTACAACCAATTCAGCCTTCCAAAAACAATCCCTTTCTGGACAACCATATCTCGCAGTCTCTTCCTAGAAAGCTTGACTATTTTATTAAGCGCTATATCTACCTACTGGTTGCCCGAGGCCTAAGTTTAATTATAGAGCAACATAAGTAAAGACAAGATCCTGAAATCTGGGCTCTCAATCTTAACAGTAAGTTTTTGAGTAAGTTTTTTAAAGTGAGTAGTTATATAAGTAATCTTTTGTAAGGATCACTTGTTGATTTACATGCCTGGTGATATGCTGGTAGCTTGATAGTTCATACCGCAGGGAAGTTTATGGTTTAACTCTAGCTATAACCGTAAACTTCAGGTTGTATATCGGGCACTTAGCCGGTATAAAGATGCCTAAGTAATGACATGGGGAACCTATGCAGCATAATCGACATATAAACTGAAAGCATTTGAGTGGTGAAGAAAATTGAGTTTGAATTTGTTGCCCTTTTCGGATTTTGAATTTCTGGCTGTCTAGTGTACCGCTATACTCTCCATCTACGCAACTTATTCGTATCATTTCTCTAGGGGCTGAGAGCTATTTAAGGGGGTCTAAACTGCCTTCATATGATTCATGACTAGGGACCATTTTACAGTACTATCCCTAAATGAGAGATTTATATTGAGCGGCTCTCAAGCGCCTTCACTTGAGGTCTGTCCTACTATCTCAATAAGAGACAGCCCTTGTTAAGTGGTTAATCAATTCTTTCATGGCATTCACTCGCAAGCTTGCATGAGGCAGAAACCGGAATTTAATTTAGTATGCGATGCATCTGTGACATATTTTGAATGTATAAGTCTGACCAGTACAGTACACGTGTATAAACTTACACTTCGATCATATTTCGGGTAATTCTTGTCATATAGTCTATTTATGTACCTGCTACACTGCTAATCCTTCCTGAGGAGTCACATAATCATGAGCCGCCGAAGAATCTTTTTCTTTCTCTAAAAAAAAAAGGCTAGGTATTCCTACCGAAACGGCATAACTTGAGGCCACAAGCTTCACTCGCTTGAGCCTTTAATAAAGGACCAAAACAATGTGTACCCCGACTTTCTAACACTGTGCACAGCAATTTCAAATTAGAAACTTTAACTCCAAGTTTATATATTGATTCACAACTTAAAATTCTTAGGCCATCCATAAATAAGGGTACAGGTCAAGTATAATAGATGTCTAGTTTGAACCTTAGAAACGTGTTATTCTAACATCACTTAATGATCAAGTTATATGTGAGTAAACGCCTAGATGGCACATCAATTCAGCAGCGTATGAACTTTTCGATTTACAATTATCTTTGCCGACTAATACTAGGCAGCAAAACATGGTAAACAAAGAAGTGGCATCGATCAGACAAAACTTCCCTCGTTCAGACTTGGTATTACCTCGCCTATGTATCTCTTTGGCTTTGGTACTGCTACACGCATCAAAGCCTCAAGATGACCGCGTTGTCAGCGTCACCTCCAAAGAAGATCATATCCACCATCCGGCGGCAGCCGAGTCAAGGCAAGATGATGACGATGTTTTGCTCCTTTTCCAAGGAATTCATGGATCACGGCACGAGGTGAAGTCAGATAAAACTAAAGAATTCTCCATGAGCATCCATACTTGCGCCTCTATCATATACTATAGCTTACTATTACCACTCTTTGACCGAATCTTGCTCAAGGCCCCGGGTTTAGCCAGAAGTTCACGGTTGGCCACTGAATTTCATTTGGAACAACATCAATACATGGTTCCAGAGAAACAGCGGCTGCCGCAAGAGCAAGTACTCCTGATTAAGTCTCATAAGGCGATGTTGATGAATAACATCATAAACCACATGCGGACGGTGCTCACCAAAAGGCATCGCAGGAATGGTCGTATTAGAACAACTGCGTTGCACAGCGCTATTCAACGAAGCAAATATTGTCAAGCGCTGGGATTAGCAGCTCGATTAATAAGGAGAAGAAATAAAACCAAAAACATTTTTCATTGTTTCGTGAAGAGGAGAAAGATATTGACTCATGCTCTATGCACAGCACTTACGCTATCTACAGCGACCCTGGAACATCTCGCCATTGCTGCTAACGTGCAATATCAGTGTCAAGAGTATTCTTGAGGTGAAAAATGATGCCGATTGATTTATCTAGCTCAAGCTGTTGTTCTAGTAAGTCTCAAGGACAGTGACTGGAAGATCTTCTCTTTACTACTGTTTCCAATTTCGTACTGTAGCACTTTTTTGCCAAGTAAATTTTGACAATATAAGATGTAAATGGAACAAACCATGTGGCCCAGGATGCGTACTGTCATCAGCAGCCATGTCTAGAAAATTGGCATGGACATTAACCTACGATATTGAGCCATTAACATTATAATTCAGAGAGGGTTCTATGCATTTCAATTAGAAGAATAACGGAGGCATTCTTTAAAGACAATTCATAAGCAGCACATTCAAGATTTAGATAAACTTAAGCGTACAACAAATATATTTACTTCAGACGAGATAGGGAAAACTAGATGTAGGCTTGTCAGGCGACATTATGCCCGAACTCAGCCCCCCTTGCCCCTGATAATGGTGACAGCCTGAAAAGTACTGCGCGTCTTTCTTAACATGATTCTACTGCTGATTATTACAGTGTCCTCGTATTGGCTGATCAGTGCAGCTTGCTTAGCAGGCGACAAATCGCCATAGCATGTTTTGGGACACGCCTATGTTTTCAACCCACCGACGTGCCTCTCCACAAATGGCCGCAGAGCCAGGGTCATCAAAACTAGTGAACTTGGTCTTCTCCATGCACATATTGTGTCTTATTCAAATAAGGGCGCGGGCTGTCGGAAGACTAGCTTCATGGATGCAGTTAATCACGAAGGGTATAGTATCAGCAAGAAGAATGATTGGCAACGTGTACTGTTTGATTAGCTTGCAAGGAAGTTGCAGCTATGTATCGAATTTCACTTGTAAAACTAACATAAACGAAAGATGTGGTAAAAAGGTAATCATATGTAACCCCACCACTCGCAATCCTAGCTGTAAATGGAATGTGGCTAGTCACTATTTCCGCGATACCAAAACACGAATTATTCTCCTCAGTATCCATCGTTGTCTCGCACCTTTTTGCCTAAGGAAGGATCTTGTCTCCACCATCTGGCCCATACCTGCTGATAGTGACCATGCCAAGGGGGAAGTGAGCGTATCATCAATGGAATTTACTTTGGCTCCATTTTCCACTAGAAGCATTACTGCATCTAATGCTCCGTATTCTGCAGCCCAAGAGAGGGGTGTTCGCTTATTCTGGTCACAATCATCTACAGGTACTCCAGTTTGAAGTACAGTCCGTCTCGAAATTCCTCTGACTTTCAAGCACATGACGATTTGTTTCCCAGCCCCACTGCCAAGGGCTTAGCGCGAGCCGATTATTTGAGCAACATTCGATACAATACGATCTGTACTGGACAGAATTTTTGGAACGGATACGATGTTATCACGTGATTATATTATGCACTTATGAGTAGGATCAAAATACTCAGCACATGGGACAGTCACATAAGTGAGGTACCAGGAAAATTGGACACCTTTTTCGCGCCACTTTCTAGAAGTATCGGTGCTTTGCCACCATCTACTTAAAAGGAGAGCC
This sequence comes from Aspergillus oryzae RIB40, assembly GCF_000184455.2. Taxonomy (NCBI): domain Eukaryota; kingdom Fungi; phylum Ascomycota; class Eurotiomycetes; order Eurotiales; family Aspergillaceae; genus Aspergillus; species Aspergillus oryzae. Next base: position 2,671,933 of record NC_036442.1, read on the forward strand.
GAAAATCAGGATTCTATTGTACTACAGATACTATATAAAGCCCCCTTCTCCCTTACCCTCTTTTCGGAAAGAAATTTGAAAAATAAGAGAGATAGAAACGTAATTCTATGTAGGATAACTTACATGACTGAGAACGCAATTATAGCAACTCTGCCACTTGTGCTACCTAGTGCTATAATACCGTCTTTAACCGTTGACGAGCTGGGTTGGTAATTGGGAGGTAGCCATAGCTCTCTTTGACCCTGAATAGTAACCCACCGATCTGCCCTCAGAGATACCTCTGTCGCTTTTTTGAAGGAATTTAATGACAAGTTTTGGTGGCAGATTTGGATATCGAAAGATCCTATGTTGGTATTCAATAGCGGCAGGTGCTCTGAAAATTCAACGTTGGTAACAACATAATTATTGGTTATGTTTTGCCTGAGAGCGCCAGTGGCGGGATCCCATAGCTTGATAGTCTTATCACGAGAGCCGGACGCCAGAAGCTGGCCATCGCCTGAGAAGACGACTGAGTCAACCAAGTCAGAATGGCCCTCCAGTGTATGCTTAAGCGCGCCGGTGGCAGCATCCCACAGCTTAATAGTCTTATCACGAGAGCCGGATGCTAGAAGCTGGCCATCGCCTGAGAAGGCGACTGAGTAAACCGAGCCACAATGGCCCTCCAGTATATGCTTGAGAACGCCGGTGGCGGGATCCCATAGCTTAAGAGTCTTGTCATAGGAGCCGGATGCTAGAAGCTGGCCATCGCCTGAGAAGGCGACTGACTGAACCGAGTTAGAATGGCCCTCCAGTGTATGCTTAAGAGCGCCGGTGGCAGCATCCCACAGCTTGATAGTCTTGTCATCAGAGCCGGATGCTAGAAGCTGGCCATCGCCTGAGAAGGCGACTGAGTCAACCAAGTCAGAATGGCCCTCCAGTGTATGCTTGAGAGCGCCGGTGGCGGGATCCCACAGCTTGATAGTCTTGTCATAGGAGCCGGACGCTAGAAGCTGGCCATCGCCTGAGAAGGCGACTGAGTCAACCAAGTCAGAATGGCCCTCCAGTGTATGCTTGAGAGCGCCGGTGGCGGGATCCCATAGCTTGATAGTCTTATCATAGGAGCCGGATGCTAGAAGCTGGCCATCGCCTAAGAAGGCGACTGAGCTAACCAAGCCAGAATGGCTCTCCAGTGTATGCTTAAGAGCGCCGGTGGCAGGATCCCATAGCTTGATAGTCTTATCACGAGAGCCGGATGCTAGAAGCTGGCCATCGCCTGAGAAGGCGACTGAGTCAACCAAGTCAGAATGGCCCTCCAGTGTTTGCATTTCTGGATTCCAATACTCCTCTACTTTTGGACCTCTGAATAACCAAGCAGGAAGTTCTCTCTCAAAGTTCGCTCTAATCAACGTCTTATATGGTGCGAAAATCAGGCCAGAGCTGTACAGCTGCAGTGGTGCGGTATCAGTTATTTGTGCAAATTTTAACATAAATCTGCGCGCATCTAAGAGGAAAACATGTATCTCATTACTGGGTATATCCTAGATTTTGCACTGGTGTTAGTCAGCCGGCTACCATAACCTAGTTAATACTCACTTTGGTCAGTTGGAGCAATGAATTCACTGCAATTATGGCTTCTGATATTATCCCTAAAATACTCATTGACTCCAACCAATGAAGAAAGTGCTCTTTCAGGAAAGGGAGGACTTGGTCAAGGCTCGTCGCTGGTGCTAAGCTCTGGGTGAGATGGTAAACCCAATAACGACAGGCGTACTGGAGGGCAGGCGGCAGAAATCTTGCTATAGAATTAAGGTCTATCTCTGTTCGGCTGGTCCCATAGGTTGGCAGGTCGCACATATTTTTTCTGAGGTAACGGTCCATGACAGCAAGACATTGGCAGGCTATAAACTCGTGCTTTTCCCTTTTATCCACCCAGAATTGAGATGTGGCCTTTTCACTTCTTGTACGATCATCCACCAGATAATCATGGAAGGACAAATGCAGGGTCCGTATAGGTAGTTCTGGATCGCTGGGTATAGACAGGACTGAATGAAATGAATCCAGATGAGCGCTGATTTGACGTTCTAGATGCATGCGACGTTCCAGATGAGTGCTGCTATTGTGTTCTGGAGTGTCAAGCAACAGCTCCGCAAGGGAGCTCAATGAGAGCGGATTAGCAAGAAGAATGATTACACCAATGATTCTCTGAAACTCTTCAATCAGCTCATTCCTGTCCGTAGCATCCTGGACAAGGAGTTGGTTCAGAACGGGTCGGTATGTGCTATCCATCTTTGATCCTGTAGAACTAATGGGAAACTTCTGAAGCCGCTCATCCGGGTCAAAATGCCTATCCGCCACAAAACGACACACTGTAGCTGCAAAAATAAAGAGCGGACAAGCCATCATTGCTAAGGCTTCGATTCGTTCCTCTCCAGGCCAGCCAGGGGAAAGAGCATGCCGGCGCTTCTGCTGTATTTTCGAGAATTCTTCTCTAAGATATAAGGCGATGTCATGTTTTATCACATCTTCATCCAGATTTTGCAGGATAGTATTCTGGTACTTGCTCCTATCGATCTGATCAAACCCAAAACGGATGGGTATCTCCGGCCGGCTGGTTAAGAAGAATCGGATTGCCAAATTTGTAGCCGTCTCAACCCCAGGTAAAAGGCTGAGGATGATCTCCACGTCTTCTTGCGGTTCGCATTCATCCAGAGCGTCGATGACAATCACTGTGGTGTCTATAGCTTCGCCATGCTTGACAGCGAGTAATGGCTGCAACATAAGCTTATTAAACTGCTCTCGAAGCGATTTTCCTGGAATCGCAGGATCTTCTCCAAGAGCTTTTCGGACTCCGGGGACCATTTGAGGAATGTGGACTGCCAATTGCTTGACAATTGTCGAGAAAAACTTTGCAGTTGAGCCCCGATCTCCCTCCCCCCTCTTGAAAAAGAAACTTGCCCCGAGGATGCCATCCTCTTCAAAAGCTCGGGCTACCGTCCTTGCAATGGTGGACTTGCCAGTGCCTGCCATTCCATTTAGCCAGAATAAATGTTTATCACTGAATCTTCCCCAGCCCTGCACCTGCTGAAGCAGTTCTGTTCGCGTTCCAGGAAGGCATTCATCCTCATGCTGGTCCTCGAAGGAGCCAAAAAATGCGCCCTTGGCAAAAGGGAGATTTAACATATCAACCGCATCGCGCACTTCTTGGATATCCACGGTCAATTTATCGAGACGATTCAGAGTAGCTTCTGCTTCCTTCCTGCGGTGCAGGTGTTGGTCCAGGACCAGCCAGTGATATAAGTGGGCCTCCTCTTCCTTGATCGAGGTCTTGAGCTGTGTGAGTGGCTGGCTTGTTATAGCTGTTACGCTCTCCGCGATGTCTTTTCCCTTGTTAGACTGTTGAACTCTCCGTACTTCGGCGGAGTATCGCAATATTGCTACGTACACCCGGACAATCGATCGTTCTTTCTCGATATTTAATATGACAGGATCTCTGTCTCCATAAAACTGTTTTTCGATAAAGGCACAACGAGTCAGCAAATCAGCTAGGTATCCCGATGAGTCAAATAGAGCCCCCTTGCGGTCTGTATGATTCTTAGCCATCTAAGTTATTAGCTGATTGTCTGGCTTTATTGGTGTAAGGACCGTACCGTTAATCCAAGAGAGACTATCGCCCAAGCACTGGAAGCGTACCCAGTCGGATCAAATTTCGCAATATTATTGACAATATCTTGGAAAGACAGGGCCGAGTTTAATATTTTTTCGGCTGTGGCCCGAATACCATCCTTCCCTCCCTTCTTCCTGTACTGCGCCTCTGTCGCTTTAACTATCTCGTCCAATATCTCTCTTGTTCGTGCATCGCCAGCATCCTGGGGCTTAGTTCCGGTCAGCGGGAAAAGTATTGCTACACCCTTTGGGTCGCTCTCTGTTAACTCGTTGTACGCCATCTGCCAAAAGCCATTTGCGTCGTCGTGGTCGTCGGTTTTGGAAATGTCATTTTCGGGATTGGCAGGGCCACTCTCTGCGTCCGGATCCGCAGTTATATTTGACGTGCTTGGTTTTGGGGCAGTGAGACGCGTATCTTTGTCTCTTTTCCGCCCTCTGAAGACTGACTTCAAGCATCCGAAGATGCTATGCGTCTTATTTTGAACAGAATCACTGGAAGTATCCATAGTTACACCGGTGAAATTGCGTTATAATGAGATTTGGTCGTAGGGATGTGTAGTGAAGTTCGCTGGAAAACATGACTTCGGCAGTAAGAAGGAAATTGGCCATGGACAGTCTGGCTATTTCCGGAACGAAAAATATCGGTAAAGACAGGGGAGTGATCTTCAGCCAGCCATTGGCTGCAGAGAGACCAGTTTTGACGTGTCATGCTTGTTTGCTTTTTCTCGAGCTGAAGTTCGTGGGTCATGGCTCATCCTAAAATTGAATTACATTTGACAGTGAAACTCAGTTGGGATCGGTAGTTAAATGATGAGATATTTCACACCTGACGGTTGGTGCGGCTTCCTTATTGATGCCACATGACCCGTCTGTGAGAGACCAGGAACAGGAGTTTCCTAATTCCCTGAGATCTACGGTGCCGGAGCGGGAGTTCCATGTTCTTCCATGGACATCTCCCGTGGTTGACATCTGTCGTGGCGGAATTGTGCAAATTAATAAGCCAAGTACATCGGTGCATAACTCAGTACTTTTCACTATGTATTCATGTATTGTACAATTAAAATTTACGGCCATCCTCATTTACAAGCGGGTAGCGCTCTATAACTTCCAGAATAAAATCTTGGCAGTGGGGCTAGAAAACAAATGTCATGTGTTTGAAGGTCAGAGGAATTTCGAGACGGACTGTAGCAAGCGGAGAAGTTCGGTACAATTCCCCATGGCCGCATAGTGAAGAAGAGATCTCTCAAAGGGGCCCCGGGGATTTGACGCCTTCCCTTGTTGGAATGACGTATGTGCTAGCTCGATAAAATTGAGAATATCATGGTTTAGGCTTATTTCTCTAATTTTCTTAACACGTTGGAACTCAAGATCGACTTCGGGTCTCAAAGCCATGGATAATTTCATTCTGATCGAGACAGAACGTGAGTAAATTTGGAAATCGAATATAACAAGCGGGCAAGATGGTGATTGTATACAGCCAGCAGCTATGGATGCTTTAAATGGCGATCTATCTTGGCTTCTATATACTCAAAGGTGTATCTTGTAAGAAGGAAAGTATATGCCAGTAGTTTAATGATGCCCTAGGTTATAGGAGAGTACAATGAGAACTATAACTGGCTGGGTGACATATTTCTCAGCCACGGACGGCCCTTAGTTTCTCTCAAGATGTTCAGGTAGACATATTTTATCTCCAGCACCGTAATTATGACCATAAGTGAAGATAGGGAAACTTAGAATGCTTCTTCTCGTGCTCCAACAGTACTGTGTGAGGACATTACATTTTTGAGTTAAAACCCCAGGCACAAAGGTTATATTGTATACCCGCAGCTGCCCTCCCAAAATTATATTAATAGACCGGGCTAGGCTATACATTATAGGACATTTTAGAGCCTGTTTACTAGTCAAAGGCTATATGAGCGGGGAAACGGATTGCAAAAGGAATGGAGTTGGTGGCAAATCCACGATTCTTATATTATATTAACGATGAATCTTTAGCAATGAATCATGACGTTACAAGAGTTTAAGAGATGAGGGGAAAAATTGATGTTGACCCTAACGCCTACTTATTATGAAGAATATCTCTGAGGATAGGACACTTCCCTTAAAGTTATAGTATATCACGCTCCTTTCAAAAATTTCCCTTGAACTTGATTTGTTAGCTAGTTGATATTCTACGGTTACGTTCTGCAACCCTAGAACAATCAGTGTGATCATGCAGTACAGTATAGTCTGTAAAGAACTTTCCAATGAAATAACTAGGACAGATGGCTGTGTTAAAGGATAAAGTATTGATAGGAGCTCCGCATGACAACCTTTCGGTGAAACACCAGTTAACTAGCCATACATACAGAACCATGGGTTCTCATCATATGATTCCCATTTTCGACCAAAGCCAGGCACCCTCAGAAAACGACTGCAAAAAGCTTGAAGTGTTTGGCCAGGTAATATGGATAATTTAGGGAGCTAACTTTCTCACCACTTCCACTCTCTGCACTGATCGACACTTGGAATAGCATCAGATACATATGCAGCCGATATCCCCTGCCACAATAGTATGACAGCGATGATAAAATGAGCATGCAGGAGAAATTTTCCGGTACAAGCGCTTCCAAGTCTAGTAAGCCTTTCGAGTATTCGTAACTTATGAATTAATCCACCAGTTGCAGTCAGTACCAAATAGGAGATAAAATGAGCTCTCATCGGCAGTCGGCAAGCAGATGGCCAGAGAGTCGCATGGACAACGGGGATCATGGCAAGCATGACGTATGTGAGGCAAAGCACAGGAAAAATTGTCGGAGAGCGGAAACAAAGAGATGCAAACTCTCTGGCGGTCAGAGTAAATATTGCCATATACACTGTGCGTGGCCATTTTTCGAAATAGAACTGGAAATAGACGAATCCAATTGTTGATGCAGCAATTAGGATAATTGTTCCTGCTTGTTCCCATTGCGGCAGTTGCTGTGTCTCTGTAGTGCGGACTCTTATGCAAAACCAGCAGAAACAAATTGCTGCGAGAAGGAAGGCCAACACCACCATCTCGTCCAAGATTTTGTTCGGGGCATAAATTATGGCTTGGTAAATGAATTTTGAAGCGAAATACGCACAACTAAATCCATAGACGAGGATGACGGATAAATTGTCACATATGTTCTCCAATGGATAGGCATCCATAACGCGAGATTTTGATTTCGTTGGTGTTTGAATACGTAGTGTGAGACAAGACTGATAGGTTGTATCTCTCTCGGTCACAACATATGTATGTAGATAGACGCTAAAGAACTTAATACTTAGTTGCCTTAGATGTGTACTGACAATATGTATTTATTCGAAGAACTTTAAATAGCTCCGAGAAATAAGAGTCAGCAATGTTAGGAATCACAGAAATGTTAGACCCCCATAGTTCTTCTTTTGGCGTTTCTTGCAGGGTACATTCTCTATATGGTCCTGTCTACTGGGAACATGTAGTTTGTGTAGCCAACAGATTCCTACAGGTGTTAAACTTGATCCATAATCATAGCATTAGTAGGATCGTTAACTAGTCAGTGGTGTACTTGTCTTCCATGCGCCCTATGATAATAACCCCTAACTTTGATTGTTCTGGTTGATCAGTGGAAATCTGACTTTTTGCCATTCTTCCCTTCATTAAACCCAAGCATTCACGGCTTCCTGTCTGAAGACAAAAGGACACCGGAACATGAAAGCCTCGTTAATTTCTGTAAAGAATCTATAAGAGTGTTCTCGATCAAACATCGTTAAACTATATATTTTACGCAGTACCATAGTTACTATTTCGCGCTTGGCCGAAACTTCGTGCCAAATCGTAGTCGATTAATTCCGCTCGTCGTGCTGTACCCCTGTCTGTGACGGCACCTATTTTCCGGATACCTGTACGACCCGCTTTATTCAACACGCAGTACCTGCTACGAAAGCACTCGCCTGGGAACGTGGTTGACGGCTAGCGTTGAACCATCATTATGATACCTATTACGTTCCCCAGGGTTGATATGCTCAAAATAAACTATGACCATGGCTTGTCGGCGATATGAAGTATACATCAAAGAATTCAACCATGTAAACTGAACAGATTAAATGAATTTCGATAGATAGATGAAATATACTGTACCCATTTATTTGTCAATACTTATGATATAAAAATGTGAAATTATATTCTTATTCTTCATTTCTCTTATTAGAGCCCCAAGAACGAGAGATATTCTGCGAATCAAGCGCTTGCTGCAGAGATCAATAGCTCACTTCCCCGCGATAACCCAGATGGCTCATATCACTGCCCGAATTAACGTTGCGGAATATGTCTTCCACAGACTGCGGCAATTGGGTGTGTGCAGTATATATGGAGTGCCTGGTGACTTCAACTTGGTCGCGTTGGATTATGTTAGACCTTCTGGGCTTCACTGGGTGGGGTGTTCCAATGAACTCAGTGCTGGGTATGCTGCAGACGGTTACGCGAGAGTCAAAGGGTTAGCAGCGCTGATGACAACGAGCGGAGTTGGGGAGTTATCAGCACTCAATGCCATCGCAGGAGCATATGCAGAGAAAGTTCCTCTCGTTCATATTGTCGGTACACCACCAACATATCTACAAGATCAAAATGCAATTCTGCATCACTCCTTGGGTGACGGCAACTCTCGACTTTATGCATCCATCTACAGAAGCTTTACGTGTGCTCAAGCGAATTTAACGCTTGCTTCCCATGCACCAGTCTTGATTGACGAGACGTTGCGTCAATGTTTGCTACACAGCAGGCCTGTCTACATCGAAATACCTGCTAATATGGCGAAAGTAATCATATCTGCATCGCGACTTGAGGAAGGTATCGATACCTCGTTGTCTTTGAATGAAGGCTCAGAAGTGGAGCAAACTGTGGTGAAAGAATTGCTCAAATCGCTGTACTCAGCGTCACAGCCTCTCATCATACTCGATGGCTGGGTGTCACGATACGGTTTGGAACAAGAAGCAGACGATATTGTGCGCCTGGCAGGGTTCCCAGTCGTTACTACTCCATTCGGGAAAGGGACAGCGAATGAAACTTATCCAAATTTTTGCGGCGTATATACAGGCGCCGCTGGAAACTCGGACTTCATGCGATGGGTTAAGAGTCGTGACCTAGTAATACGGTTTGCTCCAATGAATGCTGATACCAACACCTTCGGATTCACTGCGCTTACAAGCGAAGCCATCACTATTGAGCTACACAAATTCACGATCAATATTCGAGGAGAAAATTACTTGAATATGAATACCAAATCCATTCTCCGCAAGATCATTTCTGAGCTAGATCCGTCTCGATTTGCGTACGATGAATCATGCATTGAACCAAGACGTTTGAATATGACAGGAGCTTTGGATTCCCCGCGCCCTGAAGCATCTATCACGCAAGACATATTCTGGCGCTATGTTTCTCAGTTTTTCCACTCCGACGATATTATTCTAACGGAAACCGGTACGCCATATGCCGGTGGCTGTGACTTTGTCCTTCCACCCAATGCTAAAATCATCAACTCTGCACTCTGGCTATCCATCGGGTACACATTAGGGGCATCCTGCGGCGCAGCCCTTGCACAACGGGAGATGGTTAAGCAAGGTCTTCGAAACAAAGGGAGAACAATCCTGTTCGAAGGGGATGGTAGCTTCCAGATGACAGCTCAAGTACTTAGTGACATCATACGCAATCGCCTTGACTTAATCATTTTTCTTATTAACAATGATGGGTATACAATTGAAAGGTATGTCGATGTACCCACCCAGCGCATGGATCAATAGTCTTCTGCTCTACAGATTGCTAAATTGCAAACTCTGTAGGTATATTCACGGCATGGAAGCATACTACAATGATATACAGCCTTGGCGCTATCTGGAGTCTCCGTGGTATTTCGGTGCAAGGAAAGATGACTTAGAATACCCAGTATTTACCAAGCAGGTGAGAACATGGGCTGATCTTGAAAGGGTTTTACAAAGCGAGCACATTATACGTGGCAGGGGCTTGTCCATGATTGAAGTCATCTTAGAAAAAGATGATGCACATCCACTACTAAAGAGACAGATGAAAATCGCCAAAGATCAGAATGGAAACAGTTAAAAAAACCTAGTGTCCGGGTGGACGACAGCATGGCCAACCCTCGTCTACTGTTTCAAACTCTACAATGTTTATATATATCGTTGACCTCAGCTCCGTTATATGCTGTATATATTACGTCGATCAATGTCGTACAGTTGAAAAAGGTTATATATGTGATAGCATCTGTTTGCTTCGCCATTTGATCGCAGCTTGAGCCGTCGTTATTGGATATCTAGCTGGGTAGAAAATAAATGATCTAAGTTGCTAAATAGACAGGAAGACCCAACTCCCAATGTGTCATCGTAGTTTTAGCCTTTCTCTAAGAGCATATGTATCGTGTTTCTGGGTATCAAAACGTTACAATCTGGTGACATCCCCGTGTACAGGACTCTGAAACAACATCATTCAATTGGGGACATGTACAGTACAACTTTTAATCAGAAAGCCTTTATTCGAGCGTCATATAGGCCCTAAATACGACAAGCAAAATTCCCATTCACTAACTGGAAGAACATTGTTCAACATTCTTCGGCATTTGGAATCTGTACTAAAGGTAACAGAATCTTCAATTTACTTCTGGCATGCCATGATGATAGACATAGCAAAATATCTTGAAGAATCGTTTATATTACCACCAGTGATAGGTCCACAGTTGAAAACAAGATATTTTTCAATACAGGATGATGAGCTTCTACTATACATAATTTTTCTTGTCCGAATTACCTTGAGCCAGTATCGAGGGCTAAACGAAAATCCCTAACCATAAGAACTATATTGCTTGACCCGTTGAATGGTCTCACCATCCCACCAGCCACAAGACCTGTCTCCTTTATCAGTGTCTCTAAGAATGTGCCAGTACTGGTTTCTTCAACTCGGTAGTATACTATGCAGTATGTACCCAGTATATGAGGTAAAGACTAGGAGAGCTCAGGGATTCTATAGTACTGCCCTAGCTATATTAGAACCTCTGTTCAGTTTTTATCCTAGGTTTAGCAGGTCCGTAGCATGTATGCGCAAGCAACATCAGAGCTGCTATAATGGCCAACGCTGTTTCAATGCACGATATAATCATAGCTCGCCGTCCAAGGGTTATCTCAACGCCAATTGTTGTTGACACAGAGTTCAAGCTGCTAGCGAGGGCTTTGCTCGCGAAAAGAACGGTAAGAGATGCTCCGAAACTAGAAAATGCTGCTGTCTACTAGTTTCAGCAAAAACATAAAGGGATGGTTCCCCTCACCAGAGCGAACAGACTCGTAATTACACTTCCCAACCGAGAACAGACAGCTGTAAAACTGATCAGGACTATGAGCCCTATTGAACAGGACGCTGTTAGATGAACAAAAATAGCCCATTGTGTGCAGTTCCTATAATATCCAATCGTATCATGTACCGCTTGAGGAGTTAATACATTAGAAGCCCCTTGCTGTACCCTAAAAACATCTTCAAAGTTATAGTTTTGGTATTTCGTGCCTTTACTGCACTTCTGTTACTCGCAACATCCACCACAATCCCGACGAATTTGGTTGTTGAGCTATCAACGTTTGTTAAGTGCTTTGTATATGTCTCTAATTCCCCTATGCCCAGGACAGACGTGGCTGTATAATTTGCCTGCCTTCTACTTGGGATTGTAGATTTTGTAGAACTGCTCAAGCGAGTTACTGTACCTTCACAAAGTACATTGCGGCAGATATCGCTGACTGAGACGTGCACCCCATTATGATTAAGGCCTCCAGAATTAACGAGGATGAGCATAACATATATGGAAAGAGCATGTGCACATGATTCAGCACAACCATACTAGAAAACCGCCAGACTTTGAACTGGGTAATAAGAAAAGAAGTTACAGAACGATAAACGTATTTTTGGGAAGGGCTACGTATGTTAGAGGTTATACTCTTTTTGCGAACTCTGAGGACTGGGAAGGATATGGCAATAAAGAAGTAATAAATCTACAAGGTATAATCATACCAGACTTTTAACACTGCTGGTTTTTAATACTTTACAAAATTATCTAGGCGTAGACACAAGCTTTTGGCGGCCCTATGATGGTCAAGCCCTGCAAAATTTGGCGCCTCAATATCCACTCATTCGCAGGCGCAGTTTCAAGAGAGGTGAAGGTCAGCAACAATAGAGTGTGCGTTGAATTCCACTTGCCTGTTTACTGTTTCTTTCTTTCCTCCTTTTTTTTTTTTTTTTTTTTTTTTTTTTTTTTTTTTTTTTCTTGATGTGTGTTTGATTTGAGGTTTCCCTAGTTGCAAAATTCTTTATCGCTTTTAGAGATTTGGCAATGATGTTGTGAACCGGCCTGTCAGGCGAGGTCCAGCTGTACAACTCTGCAGCTTAGTTTAGGAGAATAAAAAAATAGCAGTTCACCGTCCGTTTCCAAACTAAATACAGCAGCAGCATTTTGCCATGATAAGTTGTGAGGGTGGGAATGTTGACTGAGCTAACGATACTCCGTTCTCATTTCAAGCCAGGTATCGCCGAAGCACCCCGAATATGCCGGCAGTGGCATAGGTAAGTGTGCCTGACACAAGTAGTAACCACGCAATTCGCTGGGCAATTTCAAACACTACTTGGGGAAGGTGATCGTAGTAGATCAGGCGATCAGGCTCGGAGTTGAAGGGAGGTAGCCGAAGGGGGTCAAATTGACAGTGCAACGATAAATCATTCTGGCTAAGGTGGGAATACGGAGAAAAAGGTAAAAGTCCCAACGACATCTTGCTCTTCGAACAGAGAGGAAAAGCGAGGGAGGCAAACAGCACCCGGGTTGGTCGGATACGCCGATCGCAGGAGACCTGGCATTTCCGTGGTTCCGCTCAGCGAGACCCACCCGTACTTTTAACGCCAGTAAACACTATACCGAATCAAGTAGGACCCCAATAGTCTCTATTCAGAACCGAGCGAAGCAACAGCCCTAAGAGGATTCCGTTGGACACGCCATGGCCCTACCCGACGTCGTGAGACATATGTCAGCTCCTGTCCAATTGCTCCCTCCTCTGGTATTTGGAATTGACTGTCGTTGGAATGACTGCAAATCGACAGGATCATGTGAAAGATCCCCACCAAACAATCAATTTCCGAAGCAGCGACAAAAGGCCGGAGTAACAGAGTAACGGAGACTTATCTAGAACGCCTAGGGAACAACACGAGGATCATCAGTATTCTTTGGCATTGCATCAAGACAAGCTTCCGGTCGGCAACCCCAGATTGATTTCCTTTCTCAATTGCTTCTACGCCTTTTTTTTTTCCCCTTTCTTTTAGTCGTAGTGGTCAATTCCGTGTTGACGTTATCTGCACATCGGTCATTCCCTCAATCCCTGGTGTAAGAGCATTCTCCCCGGCCATGTATAAGTGGCAGACCAGGACGAAAGGATTTGAACCGGCTGGGCGTCGGGTACGCTGGGGCCATTGCTTGGCCTGGGCCTAATGGCATTGACTTCTGCTCCCAAGCGCGCCCTTGGGGGATACATGGTTCGGCGAAGGCACTTGGGGAGATAGTACGGATCCGACCGGTTTTTCATTGGAGGTCGGCAGCCCCCCTTTCTTTCTCCAACACTCTTCTTCGACCTGGTGCTTTTGGAAAGCAAGAGAGGTGGGGTTCGTGTGGGGGGGGGCCGACAAAGCTGTCTTTCCTGCTGTAGGGATTGAGTTACGAGTGCTGACGGCAAACACCGAGCAAATTGATCATTTTTAGTGACCAGAGGTCGGCGGTGAAGAATACCTTTCTCTATAGGCCCACTATCGTGAGCAGCCCGGGCTGTCATTCTAAGGTAGATTTTTCTTCAAGGCTGCATGAAGATCATGGCAGATCACTGCATGCACCTGCCCGCCCTCTACTGTGCGTGGCTAACGTATCTAAGATATGGTGTGCATTAGCGTCAAGTCATCCAAATTAGTCTAAGCTGCAATTTGCTTTTCCTCCGAGATTTTAATAGAACCTTTCTTACTGCCTCCAGATGCCTTCCATTTCGCCGAAACTTTCTTCGCAGTAGGAAACGCGCACACACTAAAAGAAAAGAAAGGGAAAGGAAAGGAAAATTCCCGAACTACTCTGATGAGGGGCAGCCGGCCCACCCATCTAGGTTTCGCTCTAGAGCCGCTGTACTTCCTCGCCGTCCGATCGGAGGATGATGTGCGCTGTGATCCCGATATTGTCAACGCCACACGGGTCCAAGATGGGGCTAGGTGAAGAGTCGGACTTTGCTCGCGGCAATCTTCTCGGCCCCCCAACCCAGATCAGTTCCCCTGGCGTTTGCAAAGCTTGTTGATTGTTTCTCCGGCCTTGGTTGTCCATGCTTTCATATCCTGTTCATACGCCCACATCTTCGCCATACACTGGCGGATATCACTGTTACCATGGTCAGCATTCAATAGTCGCCCCAGAGACTCCCGGACCGCACCATTCGGCCGAGGCGGGGGATAGTACCGAATCTCGGTTGTGTACCTTTCCACGGGAGGTGTTAGCCTAGCCTAAAATGCCATGATCACCACTCGGCGAGTGAAGCGAAATGGGTGGCGCCCTGGGTTTCTGTCCACGTACCGCTCATTGGTCTCGTCCAGGGCCTGCTTCAGGGATCTCCAGGATGGTCAGCTAGCGAAGACGAAAGTGGCCCAGGAAGGGAATGGTACCGGATGTGCTCCTCGACCTCATCCCGATAGCTTCATGTCAATGTTAGGACCGGTGTCCACCAAGGGGGTTTCCGCCGCGAGCCTTACCGAGCCATGTCCGCTTGCAGTCGGCTAGGTTCATTGTAAGTCCTAGCAACATATGGGAGACCGAGTGGAGCCTTCGCGTTCTTACCGGATTTCCTCCGTGGCCCTGGTAGACAGGAGATGAGCATGCGGTCGCAGTCATTGGTTAAGACAATGGGGGAGCTTACGCGTTCAAAGCATCCTCTAAGACATCGCTGGCCATCCTTGGTCGCAGGCGCAGTTAGCGAAACGGTGAAATGCATCAGAGGCTAAAGGGCTGGGGATACTCTTCGGGGGCAGATTCAGACAAGGGGCTGGTGGCATCTGAGCAGGGGCTGCCGGCGTCTGGCTCCAGCACATTCAAGATGTAGGATAGCCACGGATTGGGCAACCCACCGGACATTAGGGCGTTATTCTAGACGCACAGAACGAGTCCGCGACGATAGCCAGTGGCCCCCGCGAGCAAAAAAGCCCCAAGAGGTTCACAATACGAGCAGCGTTTGATGTTGTTCTACCAGTGAGAATCCGGCAGGACCAGGATCTAGGAAATAGGACAGCGGGCGAGAATCACGAAGGATGGAAGAAAGATGAGCTCTGACATTAGGAAAGGCTAGTTACAATAGATGAATAAAATACCCGCCAGAGATCACTTGAATAGAGACCAAGAATCCAAAAGGTTCAGCCCATACGGGTCACTGTCCATCGCAGAGTCATTCTGCTGCTGGGGTGGCCAGGGTGTTTGCTGAGATGGTTCGACGGGAGGGTGCCCGGTGGACGGTTGGGTTGATGCCTGCGGCTGCCCAGGATGCACCAGCGTTCCCTGACACGGGTCTGTTGGTTGGGCGGACAGCGCGGCGTTTACCGGTTGCGTTGGAGGGGCGGTTTGCGTCGCTGCCTGCGGCAGTCCCGCCACGCCGGGCGTCCAGTGCTGAACGGGCTGGGGTGCGGTCAGCAAGCCGCCGCCGTTTGGGACCGCAGCGGCAGGTTGGCCGTGGGCCATCGGAAACGAAGGTTGCGGTGGTGCCCCTAGACCAGCTTGCACAGCTTGAACAGTATGAGCAGTTTGAGCAGTCGGACCAGCTTGAACAGGTTGAACGGTCTGACCAGCTTGACTAGCCTGACCAGCTTGAAGAGCCTGACCAGCTTGAAGAGCCTGACCGGTCTGGACAACTTGACTAGTTTGGCCAGTTTGAAGAGCCTGACCAGCCTGACCGGTTTGAAAAGCATGGCCCGCTTGTACAACCTGACCGGCTGGGCCGACGTAGAGCTGGCCGGAGGGAAGGTGACCAGTCACCTGCGGGTGCAACGAGCCGTATGCGAGAGCGGTAGGGTGCATCGACTGGTTAACCTGCGGCTGCGAGGGATGCGGCATGCCCGCAGCCACGCCGTGACTCACGGACTGTCCGGGATAGGGCCCCGGCGCCGCTCCCGGCGCCAACGGCGGTTGAACTGAGGTAATGTGCGGGACAGCATCCGTGGTCCATAGCGGCGCTTGTGGCGGTTGGGATGCAGTGGGCATGGGCACCGGGGGGCGGGCGGGCGGCCCTGCTGGGCCTGCTGGGCCTGGCGCAGGAGCCGTCGTCAAACCGGTTGTGGGCGGCGGTTGGTATGTCACGGACCCCGAGTATGTCTGGGGCTGAGCCACAGTGTTCGGCGGCACTCCCAGTTGACCAGCCGGCGGATGGTCAGGGATGCCACTACTGGGAGCCGGTGGTGACGGATTGGAAGCCTGACTCTGCGGAGGTTGGGCGGTTTGCTGAAGGGGATGGCCGCCCCCTACTGCTGCGGCAGCAGTCCATTCGGACGCCGCCTGCGTGCTTTGCACGGCTGGAGGCTGGTGCTGCGCAGTCAGCGTCGACGGTGCCGCCGGTGTCGCCGACGATGGACCGTCCGCCGTCTGCGGTTGAACAATCGGCGCGTCAGGGCTCGGAACCGCGAGCGACGGCGATGAGAGGCGCGCCGGACCAGCAGGCGAGCCAGGTTGTTCATCGTCACAGCACGGCCACGGAAGCACGCTTTGCGGGATGATGTCGGCATGGGGTCCTTTCCGGATGAGGGTAATCAGTGCGCGATTGGGTCCCAACGCTTCCTTCATCAGTGGAAAAAGGAATGGAGCCTTCCTCCAGGCCATCTGGAGCAATACGCACAGGTTGGCCACGACCGTCCAGTACCCCTCCATCTTCCCGTGAACCAATTGTGTAGCCTATGGAGGGTGAGGATGCCATCGATTCCCGCAGCATTCGGAACATACTCACGACTTCACGAATCTCCTTCCGCTGCATGATCTTCTCAAAAGCGTTGTCCGACTCCGAATCAGGCTCGCCGAGGGCATCTGCATGGGTATCATCGCCATGTGCGTCATCGGCCTGAGCTTCTTGGCCATTGCTCTCGGTCACTCGTTGGGATTGTCTGGCTCTGCGTCGTCTACGTTTGTTTATCCGCCAGCTCCCCCGGGCCTTCGCAGGAGTCCCTGAGCTATCGATTCTTGAGCTATCGGTCATGGTTCAAACAGCGGAATAGGATCGCTGGACGGTATGTTTGTATCAAAAGTCCCCAATGCCTCCCAACCGTAGGGAAAACACAATGATGGACAGGCTGCACAAAGAGGTGCAATTTTTATAACCACAATTCGTAGTGGACCCAGCAGGACATAGAATCCTCTTCTAATGCTGCTTTGAGCTCTAAACGTTTGTCATCTCCTTTTCTTCCCTTCCCTTCTCTTTTTTAATTTTTTTTTTTTATTTTCTTTTATTTTTCAGAATCTTATTTCTTTTTGCCCCCCCCCCCCCCCCCCCCCCCCACCTCCATTAGGGTGGCCCTCGCTTTGTCGGATGCTTGGCATGGATTGCACAGTTTCGATCCTCGGCTCATGTTGATCCAACGTCGCGCGAAATTCAGATGCCGTAAAAATTATTCCTAGAGATACAATACTAGTTGTTGACCGTTAGTTGTCCAGCACAGTGCAACAGATGGTTGCAGTGGAGCCGACTAGGAACAAACTAAGCTCCACCGCAGCTGGAGCTAAGCCAGGGGGGAAATGAGGGCCTGGAGACGCACACAGACCAACTGATGCCAAGGCTTTAGGGGAAGCCAGGCGACCATAGTGTACCAACACTGATGTTCACCTGCACAGTAGAAGCTCCACCCTCATAGGCGAACCGCTCAGGAGTCTCAAGACGATGCGATCAAGCATGTCAGAGTGCTGAACGTGATAGAGATGTCCACCGAGAAGGACTATCGGGTTCCGGTGGATCCACCCCCAAGAAGAGACGCACTGCAAGTTCCGAGGTCATAAACCAACGGTCAACCCTTGTTGCCCACCCCAGGATGCATGTTTCGCTAAGAACAACAAATTGCGACCCTGCTCTGCCCTGCCGAAAGTTTCACCGGGTCAGATATCCTTGGGGCAATCATGTTATTCACACGGTCAAGGCGAAGGGGCCCGGTGGTCAGAAAGTGGGGGTCTGATGAGGTCAAGGCTGTTCTTCCTTTTATTACCAAGCTGAGGCAAAAGAACACCCCTTGGAAAGATATTCAACGGAAATGGCTCAAGAAGTTCGGCATTCCAAGAACGGTGAATGCGCTGCGCGGGCAATGGTATCGCGCTCAATGGGGCTGGGTCCCGCAGGTTGGGAGCGAGAAAACGCCGCCGGCAGACGTCGAGACAACGGCAGAAACAGAGTCCTCGGATGAACTCCCACAAGCAACGTCCTGCAGCCCGCAGCAGCCCTCGCGAGCGCGACGGAAATCTGTGTGGAGTGTCCCCTCGAGCCCTGAGCCGTCCCCCGCACCCGATTCGGAGGACGCCCAAGCACCTCTCGCCGGCGTGTCAACATCACAGACCCTTCCGTCAACCACGGTCGAGCAGAAGGCAGCGCGGAAGTCCCTGAGCAAGAACCAGGAAAATGCTCTGAAGATGTCACTCGCGTTCAGTAAGTATTGGCTTCACGCCCGTACCACCTGTGCGGGCATCACACTGACTCAGTGCCCAGTATGTACTCAAATATGCCAACAAAGACGGGAGAAAAATAGACGGGAGAAAGATCGCAGCCACTCGGCCGTACTGCCGTATCGTTTGAATCGCCTCTCCGGGAAAGGGTTAGGGCCACGGCGTCGTCCATAATCCAGTGAAGACTCTGCCCTCCGATTCTGTAGCAAGGGCATAGCTTTTGAACATACCTGACCAGAAAGAGATGTTGCTCTTTATGGAGAGCGTGGTGGACGCCGGAATGTCAATGTATCACTTGTTGCTTGTTATCCACCCTCTTTTCTGGATGTGTGCTTGGATACCGGGCCATCATATTAGGCCCTTTTCTGTCCTTGTTTTAGTTTTCTTTCTCCTCGCCATCCCTTTCCTTTTTTTTTTCCTTTTTTTCTTTGTTTTTAGCGTTCCCCTTGGCGCCATCATGATATGTTTATTTGTCTCTGGTTGAGACGCGGATAATTCAAAAGTAGGGGAAACAACCCCAATCCCTCGGGCCCTCCGGTAGCCGTGTCGGTATTCTTGTTGTTCAAGTAGAGCTACACGCTTTAGCGCAACGCAGAACGTAAAAGCACTCCAGGCAGAATCTGGATGCCCCAAGATGTACCCTCCCATCCTCAACTTTGCATGCGCGCGTCGCTCAGGGGGGGGCATGTCTTTCAAGGCCTCTTTCGACGGTACTATAAAACAGCCGCGGGCCACGGCACAAGGTGACAGAACAAACAGGAAGGTGACGTTACCGACTTGGGCGAAGCGGGCCATCCAAGGGACAATCAGTCAGGGGCGGATTCTCACTGCATAGATATGGCTGCATGGTTGGGACTGGAACATGACGAGGGGGGCTGGGCCATCACGGACAACGACGCGATGCGGAGGGTCATCAACGGAATGGACTGCCCTGCCAATCAGCACCCTTCCATCGCGCTCTTTGTAGGACACACCGCCAAGGCGCAGGCGCTCCGATCGCTGTATCCGCATAACAATACTGGCCGTCACCGGAAGCAGGGTTGGGCTCAACTGCACCTGTCCGGCGCGGCCACATCTCATCCGGTTATAGTCATCGAGAGCAGCCTCTCGCGCACGTCCCCGCCCGGGCCATCCCAGCAGGAGCCACTCCGGCGATACCCCATCCCCCGCACTCGGGGACGCTCCTACGAGGATCTTCAGTCACTGCTGTACCGAGACGTCCTACTCCCGATCGTGGACACCGTGTGCGTCTTCGCAGCCGACTGCGGCGGCATCCGTCACGTCCAACACTTGCTCGCATCGTGGGGCTCGCTACCGCCGACCGGTCTGGACGGCGCAGCGGCTTCCGTGCGTCCCCGTTGGGTGATTGTCCTGACAGACCCCGACGATGATGCAGTCCCGGCGGGAGGGATAGAAACCACGCTGCAGGCCACGGCTGTGCCCCATCTCGCGGGATCCGTCGCGGTTGTCGACCTGCGGCCCCGGCAGCCGTTGTCGCGGTTGAGCCGGTTCGAGCCCCTCCGGCGACGGCTGTCACTGGAGCTGGACGAGGTGCGCACGCTGCGTGCCAACGCACATCTCCTCTTCTCCGCCCTCCATCTGGAGTGGATCTTCCGGGGACTGCTGCGGCACGTCGCGCAAGGCCCTGCGTCGCCATTCAATTGCATCCAAGCGTGCCGTCCCCAGCACTTGGACGCTGATGAGGTCGCTCAATACCTCGGAATCTTCCTGCAGCTCGCCGAGAAGACCCAGATAGCGGACCCATTCATGGCAACCTTCATTGCGTCGGCGTTCCTTATGGATGCATATCCGCCCGGAATGCACAGTGAGTAGCACCGGCTCCGGGGCGATGTCGTCGTGGCGGCCATGGTGGCCATGGTGGCGCTGGTTGACTGACTGCCCCAGGATTCGATCCCGTCGTGACGTTCCGCACCTTCTACGCCGGGCCCTGTAAAGCCGCATGCGCCGCATCTCCCTCCGCCAGCGTTCGCCGTCTCCACCGTGCCGTCGAACGCGAGTTCGTGTCGCTCTTTTCCACCCTCGCCGTGGCCGGCCGGTCCGCCCAGATCCGACGGGAGGTGTTCCGCAACGGCCAGTCGACCTGGTCGACGCTCCATTCGAATCGGGTGTGCCTGTTCTGTCTGCAGCGGCCCCCCGAGCATGTGCTGCCCTGCAGGCATGCCCTCTGCGACGTCTGCGCGTGCATTTTGGGCCAACGTGCCGCTGGCGCGGAATATCACGTCGAGCTAACCGAGTGTCCCGCGTGTCAGGCGTCGTTCTCCCTCACCGTCCGTTTGCTCCCTCCAACCAAACGGCCTACCATCCTGGTCCTGGACGGAGGCGGCACCCGCGGCGTCGTCACGCTGGGGTTCTTGAAGGCCCTCGAGGATCAGATCGGCCGCACGCGAGGACTGCGTGAGGCATTTGACCTCACGCTGGGAACCAGTGTTGGTAAGTGGTTCTGAGCGGTGGTCGTCGGATCGGGGCGGTCACTGGCACGGTTGAAGCTGAACATAACTCTTTCCTTCACGCATCCTAGGCGCCATCATCGCATCCGACGTAATGGTCTGCGGTGCCAACGTGGCCGACACCCGTCCGAAGTTCGATACCCTGGCACGTCAGATCTTTTCCCGACGGCCCCTCTGGCAGACGATCTTGGGACAATCGTGGGGCTGGGTGACGGCCTGGATGGCCGACAGCCGGTACGACTCGGCCGTGTTGGACCGAACTGTGCAGGATGGCTTTGGCCGCGACCGCCGACTGTTCGATACCACGAAACCCTTGGTATCCGGCATCCGAGTGGCTCTAACAGCCAGCCAGGTCGAAGACGGGTCGCTCTGTCTGTTCTCCAACTATCGAGCGGCGGGCCGTCCTCGGATGTCGTCCGCCTATAGAGCACTAGTGCCAGAGCAGGAGCCATTTTTGTGGGAAATGTAAGTCCCCCTTCACCCTTCCAATAGCAGACGGCCATCGAGGCAGAAGCCGGCGACACCGACACCTGGACCAAAAGCACTGTGAAGAGGGCGATAAGCCGGCGTGGTCAAGGGGGCGTAAATAAAAGCGGCTCGCAGTGCGGCAAATAAAAAAGGGGAAAAAAAACAAACAAACAAACAAACAAAGAGGTTCTATATGCGGAAAAGGAGGAAGGAGGGGAAGAGGCCACCCATACTAGTATTGGCCCTCGGCGCTGCGGCGGAGCCATCGATGCCTTGATTCGTATCGTTGGGAGATGATGGCTAACACTGAACGGCAGTGCCCGGTGCTGCGTGGCTGCCTTAGGGTACGTATCTCGGGACATGCTGGAAGTGAGTCGGGACAACGACCGAGCCACCGCGTTAACCTACCCCAACAGGTATTTCACCCCTAAACGACTCCTGGGCCTTGGGACCTTCCAAGACGGTGGAGTTCGGGCGAATTGTCCGCTTCGAACCGCTCTCCGCGAGAGTGAGATCATCTAGCCGACAGCCAAACGACCCGACCTCGTGGTCAGCATCGGCACCGGCTATACGTCGGCCGACGACGGACCTGTCCACCTGCGGCGAGAAAGTTTCGTCGAACGCGGCCTGCGGGCCTTTCTGTCCTCGCCGGCGGTCGACGGGCGACGCGGCTGGCAGGACGCGCACGACAGCATCCCCGAGAGTGTCAAGCAGGAGACCTTCCGCCTGGACCGGGTTGTCTCCGGCGCGCTACCTGAACTGGACGACGTGCGCGCCCTTCACGAACTAGGTGAGTATGAATACCACATCCCCGACGAGCTGACCCAGGCTTGGCTGGCCAAGTCGTTCTTCTTCGAGCTGGACGAGGAGCCACGGTTCACCCGCGGGCACTACGAGTGCCGCGGGTCGATCCTCTGTTGTAAGTATGGCGCCGCCGGTCTTGTTGAGCAGATCCTGTCCCACTTCCCCGGAGCGCGCTTCGCGCTCGACGACGGCAGTGACCTGGATGCCGTTGATCACGACCAGGGCTGTCTCACCTGTGGCTATTACCGCAAGCGAGTCACCTTCCGCGTGTCGAGCATCCACCAGACCCTGCAGCTAGGCATTCGCGGGGTCGCCAGGTACAGGGCCATCGGTGGCTTCCCCACTTCCATCCACGATCTCCTCCATGAACAGCAAGCCGACTGCCCGTTTGGGCGAGCTGACCATCGCAGTAATTTTTGGCCGCCGGTGCGCCGGTGCTACTGTCCCGCGCGGAAGCGATCTCACACATCGATGCAGACTGAGCGCGCGACCAAGAGGCGACGGCTCTAGCAGGCGGTTCAAAACCTTCCAAATTGCAAACTAATCTAGGAGTAAAGGCATCGCCTCGTAGAAAGAGTAGAGGGGAGGAAGGGTAACAGAAGAAATGTGAAGAGGGGAAAGCAAAGAGAAAGGGAAGGTAAGAGAAGGAAGCGAGAGGGGCGGGATATGGAAAGAACAGGGTGGACAACAGGCGTACACGGTGGCCGAGAGTCTCCTTCTGCTTTTTGTGAAAGAGCAACCTTGTCCCGCTGCTGCCAAGGACCACCGGTTGTGTAGATGGGCCCACCAAAGGTATTTCGATATGGCATCGAGGTAAGTGAGCCTTCCAGGAAAGGGTGCAAACGGCCAGCGTTCCAGAATGGTGGATCATAAGTGGGAGAGCATTACGTCAAGGAGATACACGGCGCTGTTGGGCTTACCCAAATGAGTAAAGCCACGTGGGCATCAGGAGCAGTCCTGTCCCGGTGCTCCGGTTCAGAGATTTCTAAATCGGACCGCGTCCGAGGTAATCTGCCTTTTGTCAACTGCTTCCTTTCTTGCTTCGAAAACCCAATCCATCCGCTGAAAATCTGGGTGGTTGTCTGCCAAGATGACCATCTTTTGGAATCGCGCTCAAAGGCGCCAAGAAATGGCCCGACCAACAACAATAACTATGATAACTAGATGTCGACATTCCCTCCCGATTTTCCTGTAAACCCGCGCGTAGCGATTGGTGTTCAATTGCGGGCTCCTTTCTGTGTTTGTGATATCGGGATAAAGATAACGCGATTCCGGCCACTTGGAACCGCGTCTCTTCCCTGATCCAAAGCCTATCATTACGGGTCTAGATAGGTTCGATCGGTAGATGCTTAGGCGCCAAATGCAGAATGCAACTTTCCCTTTATGTATGGTTTCTTAAATTTTTTTTTTCTATTAACCTAAAAGAGAAGAAAAGACAAATATTTATAATCACTAGTGGGAAGTGAGGTGTGACCCTGGTATATTTCGGTTGTGTACACTTTAATGTTGGCTACGTAACCATCCCGCTACAGATATATATCTCTGTGCACTGCACAGCTGGCTGTAAGAAGCCGAAGTAGCGTCTGTGAGGTCTTGGCTATCTGCATTTCCTCCCAGTCTAACTGTATTATCTGGATATCTGCAGCATGCGTAGCGCAGAAAGGTCTATTAGTGCTACCATGGGGAACTTGGGGAGAACTAATATTTGTGTCAGCTCCGCGAAGTTTGAATGCTCCCCTGGACATTTTTCTCCTGCCATATTCGGCAGGAGAAGCAGAACCGATATCGCCATGTATCTCCTACTTTCCAACCATAAATTTCTTCTAGAATTGTCCATGATGGGCTTCAGCATTCTCCTGGCTTCAGAGTAACAAAACCCTCATCCTCCGCCACATTTACCGTGATATCAGGATCATCCAGGAAAAGCCCGGGGCATCCACATGGACCCTCCTGAAGCTCCCACAAACCATCCTCTAGGCGATAGGAGCGAAACATGTCCCAGATTACATGGTTACGGAATATTATCGGTCGGTCTGTGGGGCTCCCCTGGTAGCGAACATGCAATGATGCAGAGTGTTTCCTTCGGGGACAATGGTATTCGGACCGGAGAGCTCTACGCTCAGGACCGGGGCGCCCTGTCTGTTTGAGAAAAGTATAAGCCCTATGAAATGTCGAGAATGGGAATCCCGACACCCGGAAATTACCCCTGAAGTGTGGGATGAAATGACTTACACACGGTCTGATGGCAGTAATGGCGGAGTGGATTGTCGGCGAATGAAGGCTGGGGATTCTATCTGCTCATATGTAAACGTAACACTTGCGCCGCCTGGTATAATTAAATCCGGCTGTACCGGATTAGCTGCCAGGTGGGATCCCACATAGTCATTCGGAACTCCCAGCGCCACAGCCGAATCTTCGTGCCGGGCCAGACAAGCTCGTACGTTTCGCCGGGCTCCAGCTGCTCCCTGTACCTGCATGGAAGACTATGATAGTAGGTGATGGAACCGCCTGGCTTTAGCTCTTGAACGTCGAATGAGTACTTCACGTGCACGATGTCTATCGGATCTTGGATCGCATCTGGTACGGATACCCTTTCCAGCTTGCCATCTGAGGTGTGTCGTAGAAGTATGAATCCATCTTGATGATAGCCCTCATTGAGGGGAGACCACACGAAGACAAATGGCCTTGGGTCATCGTCCGGCGTTGCTCGACGGAGGGTATACTGCAAGAGCGGGCAGAGTTCAATTTCGAGCTGCAGACATGGTGCCTTAGGACTTGAGCTGGATAGTAAGCGTCTAGTCCCGACGGACAGTCCGGTCCGAATGACAAGGTGGGGACCGGTAAGAGAGAGAGAGGGAGGGAGGGAGGGATAGTTCGGTACATACTGTCTATCATTGGATGAAAATTTGTAAGAGGCAATTTGCTGGTCCATTTTTCGGTCTTTCGCCGATTGTACATGAACGAGAAAGAATGAGTCCGGCTTTAAGTAGTACTGGTTAGTACAGACACGATGTCACCTTATAGAAAGCCGACGACACTATGGAGGGTACTAACTTGAACTATCATGGTGGGTCGAAGGAGTCCGGGTAATATCCGTGCTCTAGATTATTAAATTCTCGTGACTAACCTAACCGAGCCCCAAACATGTTCAAGGCCCCACCAAATTAATTGAGAAACACCATCATTTCAAAAAGTACAATATATCTCATTTCTAATAATCTTCATATATTCAGCACTGAGTAAGTTACCTTCAAGACTAACTCAAACGTAGAATAGCACTCTTTTGGAAGCGAGGTTTATTGGGCCCAATGGGCCAGTTCCTAGTCATCCGGACTGTGGTTATGCTATATAGTAGCTCTGCTAGTCTGTCACGACACTATCACTTTCCAATACAGCATTACTACGGCCGGGATGGCCGAACATTACAACTTGAATTTACCACTGACCAAAATCTGCAAGTACAGCCTCAAAACAATACTGCGCCGTTCGCGAATAGGGTACATCCTACAGGCAAAAGATAAGTTAATCTAAATAACAAAAAGAAATGACTTAATAAACGGGATTTTGGAGTAGGCATAGATTGTTATTATGAGTAGACAATGTTGGTTCTTTGCACACGATTCCTTCATTCTAGCCGGTCCCTACTCTGAGGTGGAGTCTAATATGAGATAGGTACCTACTCCACAGTCAGTCCCTAGGCTGCGGCAAATCCGCGGACATCCAACGGATGCCCACTAAATCCAACAATTATCCGCACTAGCATAAAATTCGCTAATTTAGCTTGTTCTGCTACTTCATGTGACCGTTATACAGCTGACCAAGCACTCTTTTTCTATTAGTTAACTAACGTATTTCACTACCGAGCGCCGCACTGTGTATCCCATACTAATTCAGCATTTTTTGACCTCAAATATCTTGACCAAGCTTAGTCCAATCTAATTTATACTTTTGAATTAGTATATTAAGATGGGACCAATCTTAATATAAAAATAATGTAGGATATATATCTATGGATCTTTGGGTAATATATATTATATTGCAATTTTGAATAATTTATTTTAGTCTAATATTATAGACCTTATATAGGCTCTCATCTAATTATTTTGAGAATATATATTCTAACCATAAGGTGTGGGACGGTCCAGAAGTGGAGTTGATACTTTACAAAAGTCACCGGACAGCATTGTCAGTGTAGGGAAAGACTCCTGTAAAGATGTGAACACCGGTACATGTTAATTTGTGTATGACTGTGGTGTGGGCTGTCGACTATGGTACTACTCCGCCGTACATAGACCAGCCCTACACCTGTAGGGCAAAGTGGATACCTAACATCGCAATTCCAGAGTTCTCCGTAAGGTGTCTTGTTGGGAACAACACTCCACACCCTCCCAACCCCCTAGAAAGCGCGAAGGCATTATCATTGGGGTAGAGGATCATGGATGCATGAATTTAGGCCTTTTCTGTTGCCTTGGGTAGGTAGCGATGACAAGTGACATGGACTATGGGACAAGTATCTCACCGAACCCCGCATCGCCGACTCCTAGAGGACTCGGTCAGGCAAGGACCTCAAACACAGGATGCAGATAGCAGGTCTTAAGTGTAGAACATTAACGGACTGCATGTGTTGGAGTTTCATTCCGGCACAGATAGTTAGGGTGGGCAGATGAAGATTTGTTATTCAGTATAATAAATTATTGTCTTCCAGTCCATCAATCGTACCTGCGAACATATTGCGATATGATAAAATACAGTATTAATAGTCCGAGGTTTAGCGAATGGGCCACGTCTCCTCCGTTACGCCATCCCATGTAATTCCAAAACCATCGCACAGGCGGAGTGATCAGTGCGATAAAAGGTAAGCTAAATAGTTAGCTTCAGATATTTTATAGCATTAATATATAGGACCGCACTTACGCCCGCGGACTTCGTACGATACTCCGAAGGATAGTAACAGTTCGCGAAGGTGTTGGCGGAGAGGATGGTTGAGAAATCGGCGGAGTAGCTTTTTCATTGGTACCCATTGCGTTCTATCCGACAGTAGAATATGTTAGCACCACTCGAAGAAAGGAAGAGTAGGCTGTGTGGAACTGTTGTGCCCCGGAAACAATGGTAGATAAATAAAATAGAAGACTATCGGCTATGCGAGGTATTTATGTAACAAGACTAACGCTCCCTTCGCTAGCGTTGCAAGGGTTCGTAGGCCGGCTATCCACTATCAACTGTTCCTGTTTTTTGATTATTCTGATTCTGGACTCCACATAGAGACAGGGATTTTATATACTAGAAGCACCAGTAGTTCAATAGTCCATCCTTTTGTGGATAGCCATTATATTATGTCTCATGTGCAAATTGTATAGTAACCAAAAATCGGGTACGCTCCACGGAGTAACGTCCAACGCTGAACACCGACATACAGCTATAAATATTGAGTAATGAACCCCTGAAAAAACTGATCTCTTCAGTAGCAACAACCGTCCTAAAACATCACCATGAAGCTCTCAATCCCCCTTCTCTCTCTCCTGGCCACGAGTCAAGTTACTTTGGCGGCACCTGCTGCTACGGTGGATGTTGCTGAACTTCCTTCAGATACTATCCTTGACATCCGGTCTTCTAATCCGTCTGACGAAGCCCTGGCGGTTCTGGAGCAGAGGGCTACTAGAGTCTGTGAGATACTCGACCGAACAGTTCGTACCATTGGTACTAGCAAATTCACGTAAGGCGCATACTCTCCTCTTGATACCCAATAGCTTTTAAGAGACTAATAATTTCTAGGGTTGTCTATATCGTAATGGGCTCGCGTCTTGCTCGACAAGTCTGTGAATATGCCGGTGGCAGTAGATGTGAGGAACTATCTTATATTATTTCAGATGGTCTACTCTTGGCCTACACCGCTGCCGCCCACTACTCTGGATCTATTCCTGAAGGTCTACCGGGCAAGCGTGACGTCGATGATTCTCAGGACTATCTCCAGATGTGGGAGACTATGCTGTCCAGTAGTGATGATATATCCTACGAAAGCCTCTCTCCTCTCTCGATTTCCTCGGATACTATTGCCTTAGCTAGACGTCAGGACGAGCCTTTACCAACCCACAGATTCCAGATTACTGGTTTCGCCGTTGACGACTCTCCGAAGCACGATATCATCGCCAACCACTATGAAAACGGTGAAACCGTTCTTCACCTGCCACTTCTACGAGGGGACTCTGGTACGACTAACACTGAAGGATCCAATTTGCAAAAGCGATTCGACAACCCTGGGTTCAAGATCGCGTTCACTACCAGGGAAAGATCGAAGCTCACCCAAGCCCATCAAAAGTCTATGGCACTGGCGGGGGCTGCTACATGGGCTGTCTATGCGGACAACGCCAACCACAAGATGGATGACTTCATCGGTTTTGCTGAGACTGAACATGCGGCCAACTTTTACTACCGGATCATTCCGGAGATCAAGGGGTTCGGAACTAATTACGAGACTGTTGATATTTGCGGTGGAATGGCATCATACTTGTAAATAGATTCTGCATTTTTGTGAGATCTATGTCACGGGGCACGCACTGATAGTGTTTGAGACATGTCGAGGAAGCTGTGACTATATATATTAAAAGAGAAATGAAGGTTGAGTCATCGAAAATAAAAGCTGTTGAGACCAATATGGGCATCATGTCGGTTTACTTGCACAGAAGCGAATGAAACCGGTGAGGTAGGGACAGAAATACACGCATAACTTGATTCGATGGTGATGAAGCAGGACATGACTCCAGAAAGGTATCTGATGCTACTTGATACCTTGATGAATGTATATCAAGGGAAGACCGCGCGAAATAATCCTGACAGTAGATGCAAAGACATACATACCACATTGGTCCTTATCACCAAAAACAACCGGCAGCTCATCAGTCAGGCCGCTCACGGAAGATCAGCATTGATACTGTAAAGGAAACTTCTAGGCTATCTCCTACATCCTATACTCCGTACTATTTCTGAGAATGTTTCCCAAGTCATGCCTGCGACACGTTGCGATGTGATCCACTTCCACTATACTATGGACACAGTGGTTGACGAAGCAAGAGTTTAGATGTGATTAATGAAATGACTCTGTTCATGACGGAAAGTTGAATAAAGAAGGTTAGGGGGAAGCTGCACAGAGCAAGAGGGCGGAAATAAACCAGAATCATATCGTGGTCAGTGCATGCCCAGAAAGCCGTTGAGCAACAGGTTCACACTTCGCATAGGAAACAAGCTGTCGACCATCACTCACAGGCGAGTAACACTCCAGGGTAACGTTCTTTACCAGGGGAAGCCGGCACTCTAATTTTCTTTGTGCGGCGCGTGTAAATTATAGATCTTGAGTAATATAATTCACGTGATACACACTCGTAGTAATTCAGCAATCATCTCCAAAAGCCGTGGAGATATGGCTCTCTGGGGGCCGCAAAGAAGGGTCTTAATCTTATAAGCGGTTTCTTCTTGTGGTAATATTGAGCTCTTTGGTCACACGAGCTAAAGGATGAATCGGAGAGGAGGGAGAAAGCTTCTGGCAACAAAAACGACAAAGGAATAAGGGGCTATGGGGCACATTAACACGATCTGCTGAGTAAAGCAATGCAGGGCCATTCTAGGGAGAGTAAGATTTCAGT
Source organism: Aspergillus oryzae RIB40 (assembly GCF_000184455.2). NCBI lineage: Eukaryota > Fungi > Ascomycota > Eurotiomycetes > Eurotiales > Aspergillaceae > Aspergillus > Aspergillus oryzae. The sequence continues at coordinate 2,701,672 of NC_036442.1, forward strand.
AAAAGATCCCAAGTCTGTCGTACAGAGTTTGAATTACCCTTGCTTAAGTTCCTTGATCGCTGACTCGCCTGTGTCCCCACTCACCCCCACAAACTTGTAACTGGATGATGCAAAGTACCCTCAGGACTTTTAGTTGTACGTCTACATCGATTATATGATTTATGTTAGAAACATGATTGGGGGATTAAAACACTGGTAGTACATCGGAGAAACTTTTCATTCAGCCGGCCAGTCTAAAATTTTTGGTGGTAGTAATAAATATGGCAGTAGCATACAGGAGTGTGGAAAATATTAAATTTAAGAAGCGGCCAAAGATGGAATGATCGAAAGAGTTTCAATATCCATACCGACCATCAGCTCCGGGTATTGAGTTCGAAACTCATCTGATAGACCCCAACCCTCGATTCTGGTGAAAGTATCATAGAATTCTTTATGTACTCACAATGAATTCGTCGTATCAGGTTCCAAAAAAGACTTCCCCCAAGGCCATCGGATTCTCAGACTGCATGTAAACGCGGCGAATACCATTTTGAGGTCGTATAAGTAGAAAGTCTTGACTAGGTTCGCACGGAGAACTGGCCACATAACGAAGTCGATGCAACGTGGGTGTGGACTCTGTAGCTGGTCGTTTACGGCGTCCGAGGTAATCTGCCTTTGTCAACCGCTTCCTTTCTTGCTTCGAAAGCCCAATCCATCCGCTGAAAACCGGGGCGGTTGTCTGCCAAGATGACCATCTTTTGGAATCGCGCTCAAAGGCGCCAAAAAAATGGCCCGACCACGAACAATAACCATGATAACTGGATGCCAACATTCTCTCCCGGTTTTCCTGTGAACCTGCGCGTAGCGATTGGTGTTCAATTGCGGGCTCCTTTCCCTTTCTGTGTTTGTGATATCGGGATAAAGATGACGCGATTCCGGCCTTGGAACCCGCGTCTCTTCCCTCATCCAAAGCCTATCATTACGGGTCTAGATAGATTCGATCGGTAGATGCTTAGGCGCCAAATGCAGAATGAAACTTTCCCTTTATGTATGGTTTCTAAAATATTTTTTTTTTCTATTAAATTAAAAGAACTGAAAAGACAAATATATATAGTCGCTAGTGGGAAATGAGGTGTGACCCTGGTACATTTCGGTTGTGTATACTCTAATGTTGGCTACGTAACCATCCCGCTACAGATATATATATCTTCTATACACTGCGCAGCTGGCTGTGAGAAGCCGAAGTACCATCTGTGAGGTCTTGGCTATCTACATTTCCTCCCAGTCTAACTGTATTATCTGGATATCTGCAGCATCCGTAGCACAGAAAGGTCTATCAGTGGCACCTTGGGGAACTTCGGGAGAACTAATATTTGTGTCAGCTCCGCGAAGTTTGAATGCTCCCCTGAGCATTTTTCTCCTGCCATATTCGGCAGGAGAAGCAGAAGCCAGACTGGGTATCAGCATAATGATATAATTGGCTACTAGTGACCTAGTGGTCAATGCACTAGTACCAGTTCAGACTAGACTGATAAACATGCTGCTCTTGTGGCTTTCCTCGTTCCTCCTCTTTTTCTAAATATGTGGGTCCGCTAATCCATATTCAATTAAGGTATATTAATTTATACCAATCAGACCACTTGCTTTCAATGACTAAGGATAATTCCATCCATTTATAGACTAGAAGATCCATAATATTAAAACAAGAGTGTAGAACACCTGGACACCTTTTCGCAACCTAGTGTACCATTGCTTTATCTTCATTTCGTATTGAGCCCACCAGTTCATTAAGAAATTCACGGTAATAATTCGCATATTCGGCAGCAGCAGCAAGGCTTTGAGGGTCTGCAGTGGGGTCTGCCTGGTTGTTGTCGTTGACATTAGTTTCGCTGGATAGGCTATTATTACTGCGAATTTTTTTTTCAGCTAACCTATAAACCCATAAAACTATTGGAATAAAGGTTTGGATAAGATCTGTTTGCCCTCCTAAGCTTTGATGGTTCTCCTGAGCCATTATTGCTCAAAGGGCTGTTACTTATTTTGCGACTGGAAATGTTAATTGGTATTTCAGTCGGTTTGGTAAAAAGTGACGCAAAGTACATATGGGGCCATCATTCAGAGACAAATTGTTGATTCTTTAAATGTAATAAGAGTTGGTTAGGATTCTCTCCTTCGGGGGGCAAAAGGCGAACCTTGCGCACTCTCCCAAAATAAGTATCGGACGGGATAACCAATCTGCGACCGTAGAATTATTCTTAGGAGCTAAAAACGAATTGATAGTATATGTGCGCTACTGCGCCCACACTACTGCGCCCTGTCTTTCCTCTTATTGTTTTCTTTTCCCGGCCGATTAATATTGTCACAATCGAAGCTATTCTTAAGATTTGTCGTTGAGGACTAGTAATCCGAGAAGATGATAGAATATCTCAAAAGGATCTTAGTACGACGGATGTACTATTCTCCGACCCCATTCGCAATCTGTACTTTCTTCCATTATGTTTATTGGACGCATGCGACCCTAATCCACCTCCTAACCCCACAATTGAGATATATAACTATGCTCCAGTCTTATTTGCATCAACGTGAGATATTGTTCCCAAAGGGGGAATAGGATATTAGTGTATAAAGTCATTGGATATTTGAACCTTGTGCTGGTGCCATAAATATCAAAGAAACCTGGAAGGATTTGTATGGTAAGTATTATCCATACCTATAATGGTGCAGTTTGCTTTCTTTGTTCCAACTGGGCCTAGCCGTCTCTTAGGTCAGCAGACCCACCACGCACTTCGGCGTGTTGGTCTGCCTCACCCAAACGATAATTCCCATCTAAACGATAAATTTGAAGCTATTCAAGCTCCTATACAACATCGCCTTGAGTATCTATCCAATAAGGTAATCTAGGGCCTTCCCTATCCACCTGGCCAGCTTCTGTACTAGGCAGATCCCCTGTATTTGTCGGTTGTGGTGGTTTATCGTATTCCAAAGCTCCCGTCTTTCTAATTTGCCTAAGACCCTGTAGTCTTTCCACCTCAGTACGATCCGCAATTCGGCGTTTTGCATCATATACAGTTAGTGGCCCGTGGTATTTAACCCTTTTCTGTGATTTCCGTCTATCCTGAGGCTTCCGGTATCGAAGATGCTGCTGTAGATCATCCTTGAGCTGAGCGGCTAATTCAGTAGTTTCAAGCGAGCTTTGGAATACACGGTCAAGGCGTCGTACAAAGCTTTGATCAAGCTCCGGGCTATTATTAATAAAGCTCTGCGCTTTACTAATACTTCGACGAAGACCTCGTATTGTAGATGGTGGCGATGAGCTTGATGGTGGTGGTGATGGTGTTGTAATTATCTCAAGTTCTGGAGCAGTTTCCAAAGCCTCACGTAGAGATTTCATCACCTTTTCTGAATCTAAGGGATATAGACCTCGCTTTTCAAAGGCATCCCGGATTGTACGTTGTTTGAAGGTCATCGTACGAATAGAATGGATCTCTTTTAAAAAATCACTCTTATCGTCCATCTCAGCACCTCTTTGAGCGAGCTCATTGTTTCTCTTGCGATAAAAGTGCTTATAGACTTGAAAAGGTTGTCCATCAAGAGGCTGTACAAGATGTGTTGTATGAGGAGGAAAGCAATATGGTATAATATAGTGTAGTCCACAGAATTGAAGAAATTCATAGGTAAGATGGGACTCGTGGCCATCGAAAAATAGTAATCGAACCTCTTTTTTTGTAGAGATACGGTGTTTTGTATGACGGTGGAAGTGCTGAATCCAGTCAAAACTAATCTTATCTGTAGTATAGCCTTTTGGAGATAGAGATATTCGATATTCCTCTGGAATATCTGCATCGTACCACCGCTCAAGATGATATGTTCCTTTGAATATAAAGTATGGAGGAAGAGTAAAACCGTCCGCTGCAATACACTCTATTGCAGAGATCAGTTCCCCTACTTCTTTAGAGGGATTTCCTCTTGCAGCTCGTAGAGGCATAGTAGTTACAACTTTTTGAGTCTTTCCCTGTCCAAGTTGAAAGCCAGTTTCATCGAAATTGTATATATTTTTGGGAGGTATATTCTTGATAAAGGCCTCTAAGCAGTCGTACCAGTGTTGGAGAACACCTATATCTTCTGCATCAAGACGCTTCTTATCTTTCGGCTTCTGCTGAATGAGCTTAAACTCCTCAGGAAGACGTTTAATAAAGCGATAAACCCAGTTCTTGTCAACTGTACGAGATTGCCCGTCGGTTATATTCCGCTGCAGTATTTGGTTGGCACTCTGCTCAATCATTCCGGCCGTAGGTGGACTATATAGATTATCAAGCTGACGAATCCAACGAATTAGTGCCTTTTCTTGTGAATCATCAAGTGTCTTGGTTGAGATAGGACGTGAGGAAAGATTTGCTCGGCCATGAATACGCGCCCGGAGTCGTTGGTAAGGAACATTAAATTGACGCGCTAGCGCAGAGATATTGGGCTTTTTTTGGCCTTGGGCGATTGTACAGGCCTGTACGATCCGTATCTCGATATCAGAATAAGAATCAGGCATGGTGGTGGTATATAGGAGCCTGAATAGCTTCAAATTTATCGTTTAGGTGGGAATTATCGTTTGGGTGAGGCAGACCAACACGCCGAAGTGCGTGGTGGGTCTGCTGACCTAAGAGACGGCTACCACCGCCAAGCTTGTTTGGTCTGTTTGATTGGTGCCGGCACGGAACGGCGCTTGAGAGTGCCGGCTTTAAGTCCGTCTACTCGTGACTTCTTTGGACCTGGTTGTGTCTGGCCATTTATCTGAATAGAATTGTCATCCTGTTGCTCATGGCAAACCCTAAATGATGCATACACCGAAATTAGCTTAGCAATCTTTCTCCCCCTCCCCCACCCCATTTTCCCCCCCCTTGAAGAGACAAAGAGGTCTCCGCTACTTACAAAGAGATACGCGAAATCAGTGCTCTCCAGCCGGCTAGGCTCCCCGTGGGTTCTGTGGTCGACGATGCCCTCAATGAGTTGGCGCTTTCTATCCTGGAAGTCGAGGATCCGATCCTCCACCGTGTTTGAAACCAGGATGCGGTGAACGTGCACCGGCCGTCGCTGTCCGATGCGATGGACGCGCCCCACCGCTTGGTCCTCGACGTACGGGTTCCAGAACGGGTCCAGGATGATCACTTGCGAGGCGGCCGTGAGGTTCAGCCCTGAGTTGCCGGCCTTCATGGAGACCAGGAGAATCAGACAGTCGGGGTCGGTCGCGAAGTGGACGGTCGCCGCGTGCCGGTCGGCCGGCTTCATGGTGCCGTCGTAGCGCCGGAACGCCCAGCCATGTCGGGCGAGGGGGACCTCGATCAGATCGAGCATGGAAGTGAACTGGCTGAAGATGACGACCTTCTCGCGCTCCCCACCGGGTTCCCCGCGGGCTACGATGTCGCGTACGATCTCCAACGCCCTATCGATCTTGGAGCTACTGATCCAGGTCTCCGCCAAAATTTGGTGATACTTCTGCTTTGCCGCGGGGCTGGTTAGCGCTCGCTGTCTCAGCCGCGCGAAGCTTCGCTTGGGCGCATGGATGGTCGGCGTCGGGTTCATATGGAACTGCACGGGAGGATAGGCGTGCTCGGCTCCTGCCGGCATTCCGAGCATGAGGTCCTGGCCGTCGTCGCGGTCATCCTCGACCCGGCCCCGGAGGTTCTCAAGAACCGTGGACAGGGTCTCCGTGCCGACATCGCCCGGCGGCGTGGGGTAGTGCTGTTTGGCAAATGCCGTGTGGTCGGTCGCCTTGCTTGGGTCAATGACCACCCGGCAGCTTGGACAACACATTGGCGGGTTTCCTTCGACCCTGGGGCGGGCCGTCGGAACTTGGGGGAAGATCCGGGCAAAGCATTTCACGCAGACACTATGACCGCAAGGAAAGAAAATGACGTGGTTGTCGACGGAGTCGTAGCAGATCGGACATTCAAACTCGCGTCCGTTCTCTCTTTCATTGTCCCACAGCCGTTGGACCACCGCCGGAGAGAATCGCATGGCGTTTGCCGCCCGGTGTCCGTCATTCCCCGACGCATCCAGGGTGTCCGGGATGAAATCGGAGACCAGGAAGGGATGGCAGCAGGCTTGCCGCAAGCGCTGCAGCAGACCCAGCATATGGGACACGTTGCGACTAGGGTTGCCGCCGCTCAAATAGTGGTTAAACTGCAGCCGCGTGTGGCATTCCAGGGCGGTATATAGCTCGCGCTCCGGCTCGGTGAAGGTCACGTACACGATCTCCGTGGTTTGGACGGGCAGTTGCAGGATGGGCTGACCCTGGATGGTGGACGTCTTGGTCCGCCGCAGCATGATCGTATCCATCAATCTTCGGAGCCGGGCGGTGGCCGCCGCTCGCTGGGGACTCCCGCGAGTCTGCAACGGCTGTTGAAAGGCCTGGTTTGGACAGTTAGCTCGTCCGAAGCGTGGTGGAGCGATACAGGGATTCAGCCAGACAAACCGGACCTAAGGGCCCGATCTTCGGCAGGACCCACCGTGGCAAAACTTTGGCGGCTGGCATATGGTTGGACTCGCAGGAACTTCAGCAGCGAATAGAGCTCGCGCAGGTTGTTCATGACCGGGGTGCCGCTCAGACACCATCGGTAAGTCGCATCGAGGGCGCAACAGGCGGCCGCGGTCTGGGATTGGTCGTTTTTGATGCACTGCGCCTCGTCCAGAATCACTCGATGCCATCCGCTGGCGGGCCCGAAGAGTGGCGAGCTGCGGTGCGGTCCCGCGAGATTGCGCGCGTGTTGTCGAGGCCCCGTCCGCCGTAGCTCCGCGGTGATGGTTCCGAACGTGGTGAGGACGATGTCGTATCCATTCAGGACCGGGATGGCTTTCCCTCGGCGATCCCCATAGTACACGTACACTCGCTGACGATGGGGACTTGACCGCAGGAACTGCTCGATCTCGTGCTTCCACTGCTGGATCAGGCTTGCCGGTGTGACGACCAGGGTTGCGTGCCGGTTGATGTGCTGTGCGGGATGAGCGGCGATGAGAGCCAGGGCCTGGACGGTCTTGCCCAGTCCCATGTCGTCGGCCAGGATCCCCCCGCGGTGATGGCTTTTCTCCATCGCTGTCATCCAGCGCACGCCCTGTTTCTGATGCTCCATGAGCGGAACTGTCAAGGCTCCGGTGGCCCCCTCGCATGGATCGAGTGCCGCCATGGTTTCGTTCGCAGCCGGTGTGTCGGCATCAGCGGGACTGACGACATCCCAGGGCTCTGGACCGGCGTGTCTTTGTTTTGATCCTCGATGTTAGTTTCGTGTGCAGCTTCGGGACAACGGGGGCTTTGGGACTACTTGCTCGGGAGGAAGACCGACAGTGGTCGGCCCCAGTAGGGGATGCTCCAGTGCCGAGGGCTCCGGGATGCGATCCTGCGTCACAACAGCAGACCAAGGGTTGGGTTCAATCGACGATGGAGGGTCCCAGACCGCGTTGGCAGTCGGTGCCTGATGGGATACTGCTAGGGCCAACGGGCCAGGCGGCTCATGGACCACTTCTCCGGGGCGATCGTAGAAGTTGCCTTGGACAATCCGATGTCTGGACAGACCTGCAACGCCAAACGGGGCGGTCGTATTATAAGTGCACTCGGATGACTCGAAGGCCTGGTTTGGCGTTGTCACCCACACAGGACCATCGACGGATCCGACCGGTACTGCTTCTAGCGCATGACTGGACGGGGTTGGGGGATGTGGATACAATGTGAGTTCTGCCGGACTGGCCGCAGCCATTGGGTGCTGTGGCGTGAGTTGACTTGAATATATACTGTTGGGCACGCCTGGAGGGGACATGTTCCTTCTTGATGTGCCAGAGGGCGCCATCGCATACCATGGTGCGGCCGACGGGCTGGTAAGGCTTGGGGCCTGGATTTCGTGCATGGCGGATGGCGGCGTCTGTGCTGGACGCCATGCCACTGACTGGGGGACTGCTCCGGCAACTGTCGGCGCATAATCTGTAGCAGACCCGCTGGGATGATCCTCCATTCTTCTCCGCTTTGGGGGAGCCATGTTTCCTGCGAACACGTCGGTTTCGTAGATGTGGCGCTTCAGCGGCAGTGATAAGGCCGGTAAATGCTGCCCCAGGGTCAGTGACTGCTGGCCGTGAAAAGTATCAGGACGGGTGATATTCGAGCGGATGGATGGCCATGTGGGAGAGCCTGAATCTGGCCATGAGAGAGGATCAGCGCGGCCTTCCGTCGCTGCTGCAGCCGCCGTTTGCGTGGCGTCCATCGTCTCTGTCGACAGACCGTGAGGCAATTAACCGTAGGAGGGCAATCTTATTCACCGTCTACGGTCTCTTTATAGCTTTGTGTATCGCCCTTCTGCTGCCCACCGGACCAGGGAAAACCCGCGGGGCTCTCGAGACCCACCTCACTTGTTGTTGAAGAAAGACGCACGCACAGACGGAGAGAAAACCAGCGTCAGAACGCATCCGATGCGCGCCCTGACACTGGCCAAGCGTATGTGCACATCACCATGAGAGAAGGACTGAGGACTATGGAGACCGCAGGGAGGGGAGAAAAGCGGTCCGCTCAGAAACCCTTGCGGTGGAAGTTCAAGGCTGGTGATGGACATGGGACCCGTTTCTTCGCCTGGGGCCCGGATGAAATTTGAGGTCCTCACATTAGGGTTGCCGAACATAAACTCGCGCGACCCTCTATGTTAGTTTTTCGAGGCACCGCCCACGGTCGGGGCGACGGGAGGGCAGCGCGATCCTGTTTAACAGCCCAATCCTGGATTTCCCGCCACCGCCTGTGTGGATGGTGGACTGTCTTGCGTTGAATACTCGCTTGCTCCTCGACCGCCGCCTTTGGTGCACTTGCGGTGCGCCCTGAATGGTCTCTGCTGATGCCCATCCCGCTTCCTGGGATGTTCGAAGCCGTGTCGGAGGCATTGCCCCTGGCCAATTTGTTCCTGCACGGCCAATAGTCTATATGTACGCCTCCAGGCTACCCGCCGCCCACGAGGGCTCTGGGATGCCGACGCGCCGTCGAATCCTCGATCATGCCCCTTCTTGCTCTCCCGGCTGAGATCCTTGATCTCATCCTCCAGAATGTAAGCCACTGCGACGCTTCCCTCCAGCGGCCACTATGTGCGTTTTGAGCCTCGCTGGCTAACGGGACGTCTTAGCTGGATGCCTTTCACCTTTGGAATGTCTATAACAGCTGTGAGGCACTGCGCGTTGCCTCGGCGCGCTCCCTCTTCCGCAGCGTGGAGATCCGCTTCGATGGGGCGCAGGCGACGGACTTGAACACTCGGCGCTTCCCACCGTCGTCCAGCCGCCTGTTAGCGATGGTGGCCCAGTGGTCTTCGCACGTTCGGACGATGGATGTCTGGGGCGACGAGGACTTTCTCGAGCCGGGGTTCTTTGACGTCTTGGCCACGCTGGACCGTCTCCGTGCGTTCAGGCATGTTCTCCCCGGCGGACGCCTCCCTTTATTGCCGACTGCCGATCTCTGATACTGATCGTGACACAGCATCAGCTATCCGCCCAGGCTGGGCAGCTTCCAGACGCTTCTGGTGCGGCTGGCCGGCCTTCCGTCGCTGCGCAGCCTGAGTGTGGACTTCATGTCTCCCCGAATCTGGACGGCTCCGATGACGTTTCATCACCTGCGTCAGCTGCATATCTCCTGCATCGAACACGAACCCGGGTTGTGCGTGCTTCCGGCGCTTCCCGTTCTGGAAACGCTGGCGTTGAATTTTTGTTGCTACTGCTTGGAATGCCCTCGGCAGGGGCAGGGCCCCTGTGCCCTGCTGCAGTTCCAGCGACTGCCGCAGCTCCGCTCTCTGTCGATCGCGGGCGCGCAGCGGAAGAGCATTAGCTGGTGCGGACGAGCTGTCCGACTCCGGAAACTCGAGATTGAGTTTTCCAGCGGCCTGGACCTCCATCAGATCCTGGCCTCCCTGGGGTGGGATCTGGAGGAGCTCCACCTGTTGGACTGCGAGTTCGTGGCGGAGGTGCCGCGGCCCGTCGTCGCGTTTCCTGCTCTGCGGCGGGTGCAGTTGCTGGAATCCATCTCGGGCCTGGCTGCGTTCGGCTCCGCCGAGGTCCCATCGTCCGCCGAATTCACTCTACGGATTAGCCATAATGACCTAGACGGCCTGGCGGACTGGTCACTCGTCTGGAGGCTTCTGCAGCGGTGCTCGGTGCTGCTCAGCCTCCCTCGCTCGGGGATTCATCAATGGCCGCCGGCCTCCACTTCGCGCCTATCCCAGGTCATGTCCCTGCCCCAGGTCCGCGTTGAAGGCCCGCCGTGGTCGGCTGACATCACCAAGGGAAGACAGGACATTCCGTCCGGCAGGCGAGAAATACAACACCATGGATAAACATCAGCTCGGATTACAGTACACACAGCAGTAAGCTACTCTAAATGTATTTTATTCTACTGTAGACTTGTAAAAGGGTCTGACCACCCCAGCTAGTTCCGCAGGATGAGCTTGCGTACATTGACTCTGTGGGGCTGGAGTTCTTGGTATCCGACGCTCAAGGCCTTGTCGTGGCCGGTTAGGAAGCAAGAACGGCCAAGGATAGTGCCACAGATCGGTGGCGTAGTAGTGGCGCCCAACAGGGGGTCCCCCTAGCCCTCTCCAACGTCTGTTACGAAAGACAGACACCTCCGAGCCTGTCGGTACCCCTCTGTGACCGCCTCTTACGGGCGAGCGACGTCGCCGGTGGGCCCAAGACAGAGTTGGTGTTTCAGTATGCGTGACCGACAATCTCGATTGGGCGTGCCGGTTGTACGTTGTAATGTCCGACTCCGAGTAAGTGCCCTCTGGGATGTAGGTGGAGAGGATGGAGCGCGAGGTGAGTCTGTCGGACACAGGGTTGAACACACGAAAGACTCTGCGCGTTTGACATGAACAGGGCGTGTACCGGGCGCCAAGACCGTAAGTTGGTGAGTGGGGCGGGCTAGTTTGGGTCCTCAATAGTAGTCAGGAAGTGTTTCAGCAGTCCGTGAACACTTGTTCAACGTTCAAAATTCAATGTTCAATGTTCAAGTTGAACTGTTGAACTGTCGAGCTGCTGTTGTTCAGTTCAGTTGTTCAGTTCAGTTGTTCAGTTCAGTTGTTAGGCTGTTAGGCTGTCAAGTTGCTGAGCCATTGAGCCGTTGAACATACTCGACCTTGTCGCTTCTGGCAGAATACCAAGATGCAGGTAACGTTCATGTTAAGGGGTCTGTGGCATTACTCTGAGGGCATCGTCCGCAGCGAGCCAAAGAAATCTCTCACGGGATCGCCAGGAAGCTAATTTCCGAGCAAGTACGGGCGAGGCTGTACATGTAGCTACCATGTTTGCGAGAACTAAAATTGGGAGATCCGCAAGACTGGCAGTCACTGCAACGCCGTGACAAGCCAGTTCTGTCGCGGGCACTACTAGTAAGAACTTTGCGGCTGCAATAAGCGCCGGAAGCCAGATGGTCTTGGGGCTATGCAAGGTTGCATACTGCTTGGACTTGTGGTTTGACTTGGACTTGTGATTTGAGGAATACTTTGTAAAATTTTATAGCTAGCTAGACTGCAAAGAATTGTGCAAATTACGTGGGATCGAGCAGGTCTTGGCTTCCCCCCAAAGGGGTACTAGACTTCAGCACCGCGATGAGGTACCTGCACTTCGCTGAAGAGGAATCAACCAGCGATACACCTAATGGGGATCGAGCCAACGATACAACCCATGGGACCAACCAGCGATGCGCCTAACGGGATCAACTAGCGATACACCTAATGGGGATCGAGCCAACGATACAACCCATGGGATCAAACCAGCGATACGCCTAACGGGATCAACTAGCGATACACCTAATGGGGATCGAGCCAACGACACAACCCATGGGACCAACCAGCGATACACCTAATGGGGATCGAGCTAACGACACAACCCATGGGATCAACCAGCGATACACCTAATGGGGATCGAGCCAACGACACAACCCATGGGATCAAACCAGCGACACACCTGGGGGGACCTGGCTCTTTAATATCCTCGCGCAGTGGATATAATCACGTGAGATTACCTCGGTTAGGGTCCATGTGGGGCGCTAGTATTCCCACAGTGGCTGGCCATGGTGGACCAGCATCAGTAGTCCAACACGCCTTTGAGCAGGAGGTCGAACATAAGGACCCTCACATACTAACTGGGATGGCGGCTCACCTGAACTCAAGTCGATGCGGACCTGCCTAGTATTTCCTTGTTTAACCTACCATGACTAGGACTACCAGGTTAGGCATCATTTTAGTGGCCATGTTTCTCATTGGAACACATGAAGAAAAGCCAGAGGCCAGTATTATACTGTACAAATCCCTCACATTGTTCGACGCTTCGCTGAACTTAGCTTTATGCAAAGAGAAAGTAAACATCCTACAACATCATAAACTAAAATGTTCCTATGCGTATTATACACTAACTTGCAAAAACGGTGTCCGGGTGGTACACTCTATTTTAATATCGTGGATCTTCTAATATCACTGGGAAAGACTTTAGCTGAACCATTCTGCTGAGTAATTTATAAATGAGACGTCAAATTCTCGTAAAGCATTTTCGATCAAGGAGAGAGGAATTATATGGTGGAAGATGAATTTTTGTTATTACCGTACTTATAGTATGTGCTCTATAAAATCCCTAGTAACCGCCTGACCACATCTGGAATGGCCTTCTGAATCAGAAACGCCCGCTTAATATAAGCCTTCGCACTCAGATCTTATTATGGAGTCCAGAGGAAATTATCACATGTAAAATTGAAGGTGATCTCGCTGACTGATCGTGGAAACTTTCTGATAGCCGTATTATGAATAAGGGTAGGTCTACAGTAGTATCCTTCTGTCATGGAGGGCCTTCAGTCATATAGTCTCTTTAGCATCACACATCCTATGGACTCGGAACTTATCCTGTTAATGTATGGAAGACTATTTTTTTGAGGATCCAATATACCCATCCCCCAATTTTTTTTTTTTTTTTTTTTTTTTTTCGCTGCTTTGTTACGTAACTGAGAAGTCAGGTATAAATAAATATATATAGGAGTATATTCTATCACGACTCAATTACCGGTTACCAGCCAACTACGGCATATGTGAAGTCCGAGGAAGCATATTCCTTAGATATCTGCATAGAAATCGACAATTCGAAGGTACATATCTGTTCATTTCTGATTTCCTCTTTCTCTTCCAGCCTAAGGCTAGTATATTATACATTGCTCCAGCAACAATGAGAAAGCTGTTGAGACTGGCCTTTGCTGCGGTCTCGTTGGCAGGTATATCCATTGCTGACAACTTCACCACGACTTGTAATGGGTATTACCTTGAAGACGATCATGTTTTGCATGCAACATGTACCGCGAAGAATAATGTGGCAAACCAGAGACAACTTGATTTGAATGATTGTCTTGCAAATTTGGATGGCCAGTTAGCACTTGTTGGGAAGTACGTGCGCGCCTTACTGTACTAGGCTGAAGAAGCTCACAACCATTAGGGGAAACGCATTTGCCACGTGTATCCACGGCTGCGGCCTATGTTTTTTAGAAGGAGAGAAACTTACGTGCTCCTGCCGAAGAAGCGACATGCGGAGTGTGACATTTAATACACTCGACTTAGGTCAGTTCGGTTCAACCTTCGGGTAACATATGGCTTACGATAGTGTGTAGATGTTATCGTTATGAATCAGGATGGGAAGCTGTTATGTAACCTGTAGGTATTAACTGAGTACCTTTTATTTTCAAAGGTACTGTACTAGGAAAACTATAAGAAAGCGAGGGGGGTAAGATAACACCGTGAAATATATTGTGGGAGAATATTCTTCCATTTTTTACCGCAGCTTTGGGGACGAATCTTAGTTAGCTAAACCTGCTTACCTATGTTTATAACGCCCAGTTGTAATGCAGAGCCTAGGTGGTGACATCAGATTGTAGGGCAACTTCATATAGAATTGTTGGGATTCGAGAAAGCATGAGACGCTAATCTCTGGATACGTACCCTGCAGCCAAGTGTGATCCTCCTCTACTGGTACGGTATCGATTGATAAATGATTTCACTTTACCTGGCCATCGTAAATAAAAGCGGTATGCAGTCTACTACAACTATATCTCTACCTTTGTATCTCTATATTATATGATCCCTTTTGTCTTACGGGCAAGCTTTAAGCCTCCTTTAGGGGCCTATGTTGGCCATTGCCACCATTTCAGCACACCGGGGCCCTTTGATCCGCAGCTACGAAGTCTTTGAGATACTTCTGCAAGATTCAATACAACTTTCATGACGCTGGCTTCTTATTTCCCTCCTTGCATGGCTGATATATCACCGAATGCTCCTCTAATAACTCCGCGCAATTTTTGTCGTGGAATGTTCAATCCTGGATAGTCAAGCAAACCATGGGTTATTGTTTCCTTTGCCCCACATTCATGTTTACTGTATCGTCTTCTCAGAACCTATAAAGCCTACCGTATGGTGCGAGCCAGTACTGACTAGTCCGCAGCTGGGTGAGTAGATAGTCACGGTTTTCGCAGCTACAGGCTATGTAATTATCGAGTGTAGATGGATAGCAACTTCGTGTCGGCCCAGCGAAGGCGCCTTCATTCGCGTTCCCACCCTTGGATGGCTGCCGTTTCTTATGAGATAAGGTGGTAGGAAGGGTGGGTTTGTCTGGCCCCTGCTAGTTTGGCTACTATTGGCATAGAACTTGTCAAAATCAGTTTCTGAAATAGGTTCTTCGAGAGTCTCCCCGAAACCTGGATGCTAAGCCACACTAAAGCATACAAAAGTTGTATTTAATTATTCAAGGTCTTTTTACCGTGTTATGCAATGACAGTTGCCTGATTCAGTTACTGTAGCAGGACGTGTACAAGTATCATATAATTCTTTTATGTTTCAACGTGGATCGGTGTTCAGGGTTCGGGACTACTATCGAAGAGCATATTCCGAAAGTTGATCTCATAAGTTCTCTAAATGTGGGTGTGTCATACAGTCCTTTATGCGAAATGTCATGGTGGTCGACACACTCGCGAGAGAGGAACAGAAGGATAGAGAGAAAGAGAGACAGAGAGATCATTTAACTCGACCCCTCGCGAACGATGCATAGGTTACAACAACTCTATATATCCAAATATATACCTGCGAGTGTTCGACTTCCTGAAAACGAACTTAAAGCCTCGTCAGGGCCTTTCGTGGCCTAACTGCCGCTCCTATCGGTAGATTGCTCTTGTGCTGCACGACTCCAAAGCCGTTGTGGCGGCCCAACGAAGTCTAGTAAGGACTTGGCCGTCCTGACCCTCAAGACGATGTCTGGTTTACTCCCAATCTTGTTTTGAGCCTTCCAGCAAACTCAATACACTATTGGACACGTGGCAAACCTCTTTCCTTGACTCTATCCGGGTTTCCCTCAAAGTTTGGACAGTCCACCAACACATGGGTGGCTGTTTCCTGAGCGTAGAGACACTCTTTGCAGTAAGAGCCTCATCTAAGACTCGGAAGGCATTACAGAAATTGAGGGTAGATGTCGAAATTGCTCTCACTTGGTGCTGTTTTCTATACGATGAGGAACTTGCTAACAGTACTGAAAACAGAAATGGAGAAATTAAACAGTCATGTAATCAATTGGCAAAAGAGCGATCGCAATAAAGTGCTTTTCGAATAAAGCTACAACGATCACCTTCGGAAGGCTCGGCAGTAGGGGACCAATACAAGGGCATCTTAGGGTCTCTTTTCATTAGATTTAGACCATCTTTCAACACTTCCGAGCTTATTTCACCTTTCCAGGCACGAAGTTCATCTTCTCTAAACACACCCTTTTGTATAAATTTGCTTACTACAGTATCGAAACAGCGACATAAATCTAGAACCCTCGGGTAGCAATTGAGGATAAAGCTAGAAAGCACGCGCACTTCCCTGGACGAGAAATCTTTACTATTACTGTATTTCAAGGATCAGTACACTCACGTTTTACTTCATAAGATTTACTCACATTTCAGCATCCATCCTTTTACCACACGTGACTAGAACTCCTTCACTGAGATAGTGTACCAACTCACACCACTTTTTACCCGTCTCTATCTCTATATCGAATTTTTCACGAGCAATTTTCCTGGATTTATCATCTGTTTTGTCCCATATAGTAGTATAATACCGAAAGAAAGCATCAGATGCTCTGGCGTGGAGGCTTTTTTCCGAGTCTGCCTTAACGAAATTTGGCGACTTCTCAATCTTCTTCTTCTCTTCTTCATGCCAATAATACATCCGTATCTGGGCCACTCGACGCATAATAGCCTTTGTTTCCGGGTCTTGTTCGATCTCCAGTTGCATCATATCTATCGTGCATTGATCCCAAAGCTCGTCACTTGCACTGGGAGCAGTTTGTGGCCAAAGCCCCTTTTCAAGCCACGTATGCAAGATATTTTCCGTGAAAATCTCCAGATCCGACCTTATGATAGAATAACTTGCATGTATCGAGTGAGCAATCTTATCTGGATTTGTTTGGCCTGTTTCTTCCATTCCTTTCTCATACATGATCTCGAGGCCTTTGTGATATCGCTTGGACACCTTAGTTTTGGCCTTCTCTAGAGGTGATGAAGGGGTTGAGACTGATGCAGTGACCCTGGACTGTTCAACTGGTTTGAACGGGCTACGCTGTGGGCTATCCTGTAATGGACTGTGACTGATTTCGGCAGAAGGTGTGTGTCCAGGAATGTCCATCGTCGGCTCTGGCTGAGGTGACAGATTCACGAATTCCAAGATCGGATCAACCTCTAGATCTAGTGGACAATGTCCGAAGGGGGTATTATCTTGGACGGGGAGATCTTGGTTGTAGTCAATACCGTCATTCCACTCAGTACGAAATTCTGGTATTAAGGATGGCATTGGCGCTCTGTTGGTGGGCATGTCTAGATTTAGTGGATAATTTCCAAAGCAGACGCTGTTCTGTACTGGGAGATCTTGGTTGTAGTTAATATCTGGATCCTGCTCAGTACGAAATTCTCGTGTCAAGGCAGGCATTGACGTTGTGTTGATGAGCATGTGATTATCGTCTAAATAGGGTTGAGGATAAGCATTGGCACCCAGATTTCGTAAAACTCCAGTCGGCTCTATGTATGGCACTTAAGGACCAGTCAGCTTCAATTTAGGAGGTATTCTTGATTGTCAACTACCACTATGGCGCGTTTCGTAATCACATTTAAGCTATGTATGACAAGTATGACTTAACGCGGGAGGTTACTGAGATAGACGTACCTGAGAAAAGTTCTTGATATCTACCACATAATACTTCCACTAAGTTCCGTTGCTGGGACTCGTTAAGTTCAGTTACTTGCATAACGCTATGTGCCAGTCTTTGGGCAACCTGAAAAGTGGAAAGTAAGCCCTATCCTATGCAAGATCCGTTATTGCACATAGAAACGGGACGACAAAGGTCTTCACCTCTTCAATCTTGTCTGATGACGAAGAGCAAGCACTATATCTTGGGATCTGCGTGTGTCATCAGCATATCGTGTCAAGTCAGCTCAATAAGCCATACAGACCGGGAATTTGAGGACAAGAGTAGTCACCATAGTTACAATGACTGAGAGAATGTATAGAAAATAACCATACAACTGTATAAGGTGCGTACCAGGCGCTGCTTTCTATTTATGGGCGCTTGAACAATTCTGGATCCGCGTTGCGAATGTAATAATCAAGGATGAAGCATTTTGGAGGGAGGGGTCTTTGCGAACTCTTAGGGTAAACAATACCTTCAAATAGTTTTGGGGTTATTTAAAAACGGTCTTCGACATTCAATGTGGAAGTTTCTAGATTAATCTTTCTATTATATCATTTAGAACTATAGAAGACTTTATATCCAGTACAGTACTAGTAGGCCTGTCTTCCTCATACTCAGACAGCACTTCCAGAGGATGCATAGCTCTTTGCTGTATATCGGAAATAAATTGTTAGTAAGAGGACGTATCTGGCTTCACAGGGAAAGTAAGTATAATGTGAAAAGCCCTGCAAAAATAGGAGTGAGCGAGCGAAATTGGAATGTGCTGACAGTTTTTATTGCCTCAGGGTTTGTAAAGAAATACTAGCATAACAACACTCTACTCATACACTTAATCGCTCTCCTGTAACTTTGTAACTTCTATACATCTCTTAAAAGGTCATTCCAAGCCTCAAGTGCCTCTTTCTCACAGTGGGCCAATTCCTCCAGCTTTTGCTGAAGCCTCACTGCAACATCCCTCCCAGGATTTGCTCCCTTTTGCCTTAAAAAGTCGTCAACAGCTTGCTCTACAATGTCCTGGAGTTGCTTGAGTAAAGTATAACATCTTCTATACAAAGAATTCCTGGCCCGATGCCACCCTATCTCGCGGATGAGGCCAATCTCAGTCTCTGCCATCTGCGTGAGAGTCAGGGGTGGCCTTGTTTTTAGCAAGAAAGAACTACACCTGGATGCGAAAAATAAGCGATGGATCAGAACAAATTTAGAATTGCACTAATAATAGTGTACCTGACGGAAACTGTTACAGCTGGAAATCCTGCCATAAACCGAAGATGTCCTTGTTCGAATGCCGGTGACGTGTAAGCAATGAAATAAAAGAAAACAGAGAATAGAGAATACTGTAGAGCAGAAGTATTATTAAAAGATCATTAATGTGAGGGGTGTTGCTATGCAGCATTCTGATAATGTTTGAAAGTCTTTTAGGTGACTGTCTCGCAAAAAGGGGGCCCTAAAATCTCGAGGAGCCTAAGTAGTACATTAATCCGTAGCTAGAAAGAAACAATAAGGCATTCAATATGATCTGAGATTACAATGTGTTGAACCTTATTGCTACGATGGATTATTTTTGTTGGAGAAACTGATGATTGAAATGAGTGCCATGCAGATTATCAGTTTCGATGGGTTCGGAACTGTCTCTGACAGTCAAATCCTTCCTTATACCCATCTCTCGTCGGCATATATTTGCTTCCCGCTACATAACCAGATAGCTTTTGTATCCCATGTGACCGAATAGCATGGTAGTTTTGAGACTTGTTTAATTGTTTCGTTGGCCAATAATGCGGCCCTTTAAGCTGGCAGCGAAGACGATTTGTCGGAGTCACTTTTGCACCCATTAAAGCTCGCATGTAAGTTATGTACCACACCTACTAGCACATATCAAATCATGCATAATGCTGTTGGGCTCCATTTCAATAGGTAACTGGAAAGGGAAGAGGTGCCCACGCAATCTAGCAAAGCTAGTGTGTCCAGGCAAGGCAAGGCAAGCAGCGGAGGAATAGAGATTGACCAAGAGAAGAAGACATTCTTGAGTGATAATACACACAGGTTTTGGAACAGCTTTGTATCCATTGCGGGAATTAAGTGCAGAATATCAACCCGTACTTCCTTGGAAAAACTCAAATGTAAGGCTTCAAGCTCTGAATTTTGCCGCAGGCATCTTCGAAGTATCCTGATCTGTCTTTCGCTATGGATTCCATCCCAGGATAGAGACTTCAGATAACGTAACCTTAGAAGCCCGTCTACATTTTGCTCACATGGAAGACCAAGGGATTTGAACTCTCTTTGATTCGGGGAGATAGTGGAAAGCGTAATCGAGGTGAGTTGTGGTTGCAGCTCTGGAAGGTATCCGCTGTACCCCAATATTTCCCCTGGAAGCCAAGGGAACTCCCACCTGTAAAGTAAGAACTTTGAATAGAGATTTATAAAGGAGATGTGACGTACATGAAGGCAGTTAACTTTCTAGGCGCTAGTTGTTCTAAAATGAGTCTGGCTGCGAGGCCAAAGCTCTTGGGAAAGCATCCATCTGTTCGGATTGGAGTGCTTGCGATTCGGTGACCGATCCTTTCACGTACATCAATTATAAATCGAAGATCCCTTACCAAGCTCAGGGAGCGTGCCCGGCCCAATCGAGAATAACACTGGAAAAAGCTCTTAATAAGTAAGAGAGCATTTTCTGGTGCTATTGGGATATGCAAGCATTCGAACAAGACGGGCGCTGTTATATCATATAATCCTCGAGAAACAGCCGAAAGTGCCCTTATTTCCTGCTGATCGAGCTATAATGCAAGTTAACTAAGTACAATAGCAGGACTGTGGTGAGTTAGTTACCATGGCAATTATCCTCTTTAAGACTGACGGCGGTAGACGCTCTAACATACTGACTGTTAAGCGTAAAATATGAAAGATGAATGTCTCGCGTTATCCGTAAAAGCGCGCTAGCATTGCGGTTGAGCATGGGGCCCTAGGATGCGCATATGACTTTACGTACCCTACATATATGCTGCAGACATCAAAATTTGTCTGTAGATAGGTACCCCTTCCTCAATTTTAAGCACCAGGATTTATCATACATCCCATAGGCATTTGCGTCGGCTAAAGAACTACCATCATAAGTAGAAGTAAGGTCATTTAAGAGAGTAACCTCACCTGATAGTGTTATGATTCGTTATCAAGTGCAACTCTCTCGTGGCCTGTGTTGATGGAATATTGTATCGACGTTTTGTGCAGGTCTTGTTGACGTTCAACATAGCTCACATTTTTTCAGTATACCGGGTACGTATAAAGCTCAGCGGATGTGTTTTCAACTTTGTTGGTGAAGCGAATATGAAACTATTCTATGATCTATTATTTTTCTTCCGTTTGGAAAGCCTTCTCTCTTTTACATTTTCTTTCCTTCCCCTTACCCCTTTCTTTAGCCCAAGCCCGCAACTTCTCTATTAGGAGATACAGTACTATACAACAGAGTATTTCTTGTTGATCACTGTGACAGGGAGCATTCTAATCAACTTATTTAATAATAATGTTATGTCAACAATATCAATGGGGATAAACAAAACAGTGCCATCCATACACTATCCCAGTGCCAAATGGAATCGCCCCGCAATGCGGTTTTCTGGAAACGCTCTAATCAATTTGAACCTGGATCATAAAAAGCGATCGGGCGCCCTGTCCATTCATTCGTTAAACGCTCTTAGATGATTTCTAAGATCAGTTCCGGCAATATGCTCTCTAGTATTATTGTCAAGCCCTAGCTACTAAGCCACGTTAAACCATCAAAAAATCATGCAAAACTTATACAATAGCCGTTAACTTAATTAGATGAAAGTTACGACATTAGTTGCGCCCTTAATTTACGTAACTCGTATAATTGCGCATAATTATTTATGTTTTAGGTTGGAGCAGCATCTAGGTTTGGGAATGACATTGTAGAGCATATTGTGGAAAGCGATGTCGAAAAGAAATCTGCAGATATGTAGAACTATAATGACGGAAGAAAGATTGCGTTGTTCAATATACACTGTAGCCACACCTATGCTGAACTAACGTAAACTCGCCATCATTTCGGCATGCAGGGAGCTGCATCATAGTTTCCTCGTATTCAGTCTGGAATAAATCATAATCCAGCCAATTGTTCTCGCTTGATGCTTCTTTGAATATTATAGAAGCAACAGGCGAAATTGTTCCACCTCTCGAAATATAATCCAGGCAAATCTGTGGGAACTCCTCTGTGTATATAGCCTTCTTAACATTTTCTTCAGTAGGAATAGTGTTGCAGCTCAAACATGCTGCGATGAACCCGGAGATACCGGCAAAACCTTCCCTCATGGCTCTACGCTGGGCCAGCTCCTGTTGCAGCCCACGAGATGCGAATATCAAATTCTCTGCATTTAACCGAGTCCAGGCTTCCCCTTCCTCGATATTATCTCGGAGGAAGCACCACCACCGGTTTGCATGCCATTCCAAAAACACGCGCATTCGAGGACTTAAGAATCCTGCTATGCATTCACCACAAGAGCATTTAGAATGGGAGTAAGTCTTTCCAAGACTTGAGTGGATTGTGTTTTCAGCCGATGTCAGTGGTGGAGAAACAGAGACCTCGCGACAGCCAGATAAAACTTCAAGATGTTTGACTGTTTCTTGGTCCTCCAGTATGACGTTTTCTTCCATGACTTTTTCATATGTCCAAAGGCCTGGTGATTCGACAAAGCATAGGCTTCAGAGAATGGAAAGTAACAATTCTGACCAAGTAGAGTTAGTAAAAGATTCGAGTATCTTCTCAAAGAAGGAACTTACAACGGAAATGTGTAGCTTTTTCAAAGAGGACGGTGACTGTCTTATAAAAGGTACGGGATTTAGCGGGAGGAATGTGATTAGATGTTTATGAACCGTTTCATTTATCACTAGTAACCAGAGGAGGATACGACACAACGAGGTGCTCCAAGAGTTTTTTGATACTTGATGTTATCCTGACGGGCCCCATGAACTGTCCCCTAGAAAGAGAATTGAATTATCATTCGTCAGTCAATGCGTTTCGATGAGAAATGTCAGCCACGTGGGCAATCACTCCTACTGAACATTAGGGTTGTTCAGTTTCAGTCATCTGAACCTATAATTAGTTTACAGTGCACTAATTAATTAACACAGGTAAGTGATGTCCAACAAGACCATTTCGTATGATTTTTCGCCGGATACACTACCCATTAGTGCATACAATAATAATAATGCCCGTGACTACCATCAACCTCTGCAATAGTTATGATGAGATGAATCCTCTTCTGCAGTACAATTGCACTATTGCTTAGCCCACTGTCTTGAGAGCCCCTCATTAAAGGGAGTGAAGGTTGTGCAATGAATAATTAAGAGTTAGGATAGAAGACTAGATATGTTAATGACTAGAATCGGAGGCAAGTCCAGTATTAATCTGGACTAATGTCTATTACTCGTCTAATTCTGTCTGATATCCTGATATATGGCGTCTGTTTCTGACTATTTATTCATTCGAACAAATTCCACCTGGAAACAGCACCATAAATAGATGATACAAGAATTGAATTTTTTTTTCAGCTTGGAACGGCGACGAAACAATATCTTCACAAGCTCCCTTCAATACAAATCATATCGTACTGCTAGTCCACTAGATACTATGATTGGGAACGTCTCGTGGAGCTGTCTCTGCTGCAAATCCAGCGGTTATCGCAAATGGAAATCAGAGTTTTGGTTCCATGGCCCCGGTGCAGCACTTGAAGTAACGATTATTTATACTCTCCGCCTTTTCCTACCCGCTAAACGTCGAATCAGGATATATACATTATGTGAAGAATGCAGCGAGATCGAAGGGCTGCTTACTGAAGAGGAACAACTACACTATATCTATCAGTTAGCCAACGATACAGATGTATCAGCAGTAAAACTTGGATGGAGACGACAAGCATGGGTATTTTATTATCCCATCTCGGAATGCTACAAGATAATGGCAAATGATGTCCAGCTTCATATAATCAACTCAGCGGCCATCCGTATGGTATAGGAAAGAGCCTGTCTGCATAGTTAGGGTGTGGTTGAGTATCAATAATGCTTGTGCAGTGGTTTGGCATCTCTCATGTATACATACTGATACAATACATACCTTTTTCTCTTTCACTTTTATTGTCCCACCCCAACCCGGCCCAACAAAAAAGCTACATACCTTAAATAGCTTGTATGCACGTCGGCATCCTTGTATTTGCCAAGTATTTACAGTAGTATGATGTACAGCTAATTGCGGAGCCAATGCAAATGCTCCTAAGCTTACTCTCGGCGCAGGGTTTTCTATGGCTCCTAGTACCGTAGAGTGGATCTTCAACTGTGTTCAGCGGGGAAGAAACAGACAGCAAAAGTTAAAAAGGCAATCTAAATCACTCTGCCTAGGAGAGTGATATTATCGTTGTCCTGAATTCTGTAAAGCATCCAGCAAGCACCAAACATGCGTGTAATGAGGACCGCAGAACAGAGCGCCAGGGAGTACACCACCACCAGTGCCCTTAGGATACGAAACAAGCGGAATGCATAGGTACATTGTTATTCCATGATATAGGCAATAACCATGCACTTAATAAAACCCCCTCATATCTTGTATGCGACGTGGACTAAAAAGTCAGGCCAATGGTCACGCTTATGTAGGCCATTGGGGAGGGTGGGTAATACTACGCCCCTTTAATTTTTGAGGCTGTTTAAAAAGTTTCTCTATATTCTGTTGCCCTAGTTTGTAGGGTGGATTTCTGAATGCCTGTGATCCACTGCCGAGGAAGTTGCTATTCTCTCTGAATATATGGATTATTGTAGCTGGTGCATATCGAATAATAGTAGACTAGCTGTAACTGCCACCTTCGGCTACTAATAATGAAAAGCTTTTTTTTTAAGGTCTGACTAGAATCTATCGTTTGGACAATTATTGAGCCCAACGTCTGTGGTTAGGAATGTACTGACAAACAACATGGCCCTATGGTTACAAGCTCATGTACTTGAACTTGTGTAGTTTCCATCAAATATGTAGCTTTCACAGTCTTAAGCCATATGGCGGGGCCCAAAATACCTTGAAGCCCACTGAATAATACTCAAGTGAAGTTTTGGTGTGGATTATGAAACTATTTATAGCCCGACAAGTCCACTGAATCATGGAACTACGAACGATATTAACTAGGACATATAGAAGCAAAGAAACATACCCAGCACCCAGTGATCTGCGAAATGGTGGCCAAAGACCCCACTACTTTATACATCAGATATGTGCAGGCTCAGATGCTCAAACATAATAATAAATCATATACCTTACCTAAAAAATACGTTGAAGAGGGAAGAGTGCTCGATGATCAGCATGAAAAGCATTTACAAAGCGTAATCGACGCACAGATAAGTCGTATCTTGGAAGAATCAAACGATAAAATCCTCGATGCATCAGAGATTTCAAAAGAACCGGAGAATTTGAAGGGTAACCTACAGCTTCTGGTTGACGGTTTCCAATATCGAGCCCAGGAAAAAGGGGATGAGGCTCATAGAGCATTAGAAAGTGGGACAAGTTATTGATTATGCTTGAAGATCTATTACTAACTATGAATAGAGCTGCAAGAGTGCGCGACTACCCATGATATGGAGCTCGAGTATGATCAAAAGATCACCGAATCAGGTACCGAAGGAGTCTTGCCAAAAGACAAGCCCGGAGACAAGCCCGGAGACAAGCCCGGAGACAAGCCCGGAGACAAGCCCGGAGATGAACTCGAAGACGAATCCGAAGACGAATCCGAAGACGAGTCAGGTACCAAAATTAACTACCTCTTCGATAATGGGTCAGCCAAAGGCCTTTGGAGACGCAATGGCTATAGCTGTCCCAAAAAGGGTCGGTTCCGGTTATTGTGGCAAGAAACAACAGCGCGTGAGTCTAACAGCAAGTACGCGGTCGATGGCCGTCAATGTAACTTTGGCGTAGAAAAGTACAATGAGGAGAAAAGGGTCTTTTACCGGGAGATTGTCTCCGCAGCAAAGGTAGCAGACTTATTGGAAATATGGAAAACAGGCAACTCCAGCAAAAAGAAAATGATATTAACGGTTGGAACTCAGCGGAAGGTCTACTCAACAAAAACCTCCGGACGAGTGACTGTGTTCCACTGGTGTGCATATATGGAAGGTGCACAAAGAGACCAGAATAAGGCCAGGCGCACTCCTGTGCTTAAATGCTGCGTTGAGTTTGAGAAGGAAGACGGGCCGCAAATCGTCCCTCTCTCTAATTTGGAGAAGCTAGAAGACGTTTCAACCTTGAACAAGATATTTATATGGACGTGTAAAACAGATGGATTGCCATTGCCTTCCAAGTGGACTCCGAAAGAATGGAAGGAAAAGAACCGTGCATATTATGATATGGGCGACGATAGGGAGAGACTCAGAGGCGCCCCAGTTATGTGGAGAGATGTTAAAGAGGAAATATATGAAGAAGAAGGTATCGCAAAAAGTGTACCAAATGGGCGTTCTGTAATGGGTGGAGAAGGTGAGCCTATTTACAATCAGCATATAATGCAAACCGTGGTGGGCATGTTAGATAAAGAAAGGGTACGAACAGACGCTCGCTTTCGACAGATTGAGGGTAATGTCCAAGGTGTGACGAATACCCTCAATGAGCATGGGGAATATTTGCAGCTAATTCTCGGTTTATTGAAAGGCAAGACCACCACGAAAGATGCAGGTGCTAAGCCCAAGGAGGAGGAGGAAGAGGAGGAGGAGGAGGAGGAGGAGGAGGAGGAGGAGTAAACCGTTCCAACAGCTTACAAGTCACGAAGTTCAAACGGCCGAGAAACTTACGAAACCTTCTATTTAAGTATAGATATTATGTCTAGTCTCAAGTCTTCAACAATGACAAGCCCTTGTTGTCCAATGCGATCTAATGCATGTGTCCTTATTCCCAATAGCGGCCTGGGAGGGTGACAAGTGGTGGGAAATGCCCGCACTATCGTATATTCCATGGTGCTTCCGCTTCAGTGTTTTGAATCTCCTACCTTTTTATGCCTTGCATATCTCCAAAATTAGTTTCTGGATTACGCCCGCCCGTCTCTTAAGTTAGCAGACCGACATGTCCTTCTGCCTGTTTCGCTTCTTCATTCCATTGTCCCGTCAACTCTTCGTAGAGAGGTGCACTTGAAATTGCAAACCTTGACCTGGAAAGTAAACGGTAGATGAAATAACCGTACAGGGCTGATGGTGAGAAGGGTATAGCTTAAAATGAAGGGCTCATTGATACAGTGTGTATAGAAATTAAAAGCAAGCTTGAATAGCTCATTTGTATACAGTCGAGCGTGTAGTAGTCTTTAAACCTATAGTATTCAACCCTAAACCAGAGCCCATTCTGTATTGGAGCATGTCTAATATATTTAATCCCTTTCTCTCAGAGTCCTGAAGTGCTGAGGGAACACTATCGGTGAGGCCAAGGATCTGTCATGTCGTTCTATAGACGAGATGCCAGTGCAAATTGCAGATGCACTAGCAAGTAATGAGCCCTCCGCGGAGGATACGTCTGCTTGTAGCCAACCATCTTTGATCCGATGGCTGGTCAAAAGCAATAGGGCCCCAGGACTTAGACTAATCGTGTCGCAATGGTAGTATATGTTCATATTGCGGAGCAGCCTGCTTTCACTAAGCCGGGATATTATCTTGTATAGCAGAATATTCAAGACGAGCAAATCCTCTGAGACTCGACTGTCATAAGGCACTCTAACTTTTGCTTTAACGTAAGATGGAGTCGCATCGTGGGGTTCTAGAGGCTCAAATATAAGATCGGAGAGTGCTTCAGCACCAGTCATCAGACTAGTAAGGCGGCGGTATGGCACATCAATAGGTGTGCTGTCTTTTGCGACGTGGGACATGCTTTCTGGTAACAGTCGGGCAGGTCTTCGGAAGGTTCAATGAATTAATAAATTATTCAGCTGGAGACTTGCATTGTAAGATTATTCAAATCTATAAAGGCCAGGCTTTTAGTAATTTCGAGGTCATCTCAGAAGGAATTTTCAAACGTCTTAAGAACTACCAAGTTCAGTCTTGCTACAGCTTGAGTCCAACTGGTGTCATCCACACTCTTTCAATGATGGTCTTAACTGTAATTGCGCTAAACTATAATAGACTACTACATCGGAGGCCTCAACCATGCAAATGTTATAATTGTGCCGAGGTTACAAGATAGCTAACTATATATATACTAGTTTATCTCCACTGTGGGCTTCAGAGTGTTTGCATTTCGCCAGTTCCGACTATAACTGTTCCAGTTGATCTGCTCAGCCAAGTTCGAAGCGGCTACTAGTGGCTTGCAACATATGACGAGCAGCATCGCTTCTAGGGCGATGAGGAATGTGAATGTGGAGCGGTGGAGCGGTGGAAATGGTGGAGATGGTGGAGATGGTTGTCCATGTATCAATAGATTGTCCGCGACTGAACTGGCTGCGCCCAAGAGCTATGACGCAAAATTGGAAAAGCACTCAACAACATTTCAGATATGCTGGGGGAGTTGACTATAATTAGGTATGGAGGCTGAAAGATGGCCGCAGAATAGTCTTTCCAAGACGCGAGCCACAGGGGCTGGGGAATAGAGCACCAGGCACCGGCCACCACAGGCCTGGACTGGCTCTACGATCGTTAGCAAAATAATAGTTCATTGTAAATAGACATATAGATAGAGTATAGATAGTGGCACCTTCGCATACCAGCATATGAATTAATAACGAGTCTATATTGAACAACATGTGGATTGAAATTTGGAGAGGAATAAATATCGGTTGGTCGTTTGAACAATCATTTCATTGCGCAACAATATTGTTCATGAAAAGTATTACACTTTAGTATTCTTTGTAATGTGTCATCCGTCAATTTTGTTTAAGCTAAAACTATTCAGACATACTGAAGTGTGCACTACACGTTGGATAGACAGTGGTCACTTTGCTGGAATATCTTTCACATCCTAATGTGTTCACTGTAGCGGCAAGGTCTATCACAAACTGTGGTCCTTGGTAGCTTTCATCTTATAGCATCTCAGCCGCACCTCGCATTATAGATCTTTGTATGTACATCGTAGCTTTAATAGACTTAATTTAATTGACTACAAGGAGTATTCAGGCCATGCAATTGATGTCATGCTCAATAATAGCATGATCACACGCAGAAGGCCATCAGTATGTGGGGGATCTTTCTCAATCAATATGTGAACAGAGAAAATGCACTAAGGCCGCTGATAACAGCTCTTCTATAGCTAAGCTACTCGTAATGTGTCGTGGCCAAAGCAACTCGCCATGGAGAGGCAAAGCCTTGCATAGAGAGGCCAGTTAAAGGGTGTAGACCTGTAAAGGTGGACGGTCTGATTTTCACACCTGTATACCACATAAAAGCATAAGTTTAGAGTGAATTGCTAGAATTTGGTCCCTAATTTCGATTTTTATGAACACTTGATGGGAATACACGTATAAGGAGACTACATACATTGCTATCTACTATCCTAACATGTCATAGGCACTATCGAAGATGCCGCATATAAATTAATATTTTGAGTGATTGGCCAATATATACAGAGATGCTAACACATTAGCACGCATAGAGAATTATATGTTTCAATCGATAAAGGCCTTTGGAATGTCTACCTGTTTCCATATCGTCCAGGTATGAACCGACAAGATGCTACCATCTGGAATCATCTGATATGGACCAACTATCGGCCCTTGCTACTGACAACCAACGCCGCACGATGGATCGCAGAAGAATCGGTGCGTCTTGAAGAGATTGACACAACCGGAGGAACACATTCCCTTGAAACACCATTCGATGGTCTTCAATCTGTCCTATCACCAGTTGAATTATATTATCCTCGTTCATCTCGAATCTCGCCGTATCGCATTGGGGTTGATCCTGAGGGAAATATACTTCACTGATCATTGGTGCACTGAAAAGCAAGTTGATCGAATTAAGGAATTCTTTTGCTTCCCAGCCCTTCTTTACGGCGCCTTCGTACTTGGACAAGATCACATCCTGCAAGGGTGAGGATAGCTTCCAGAGTCTGGCAAGGCTATACATAGACGCATGTACTGAAAGTTCATTGATCCCTCCTGTAATCATAATCAATACTTTATGTTTCAACGTATGCTTTATGTGTCTTGCCTGAAAAGTCTGAAAACGGGCAGCGCTTGTCTGAGTATGTGCCCAGGTAAATAAGTTCCAGTAACTTCCAGATAGTGCTGATGTCTCCGTATTCCAGCTCGTAACGAAGCTGACCCGTAATTTGGAAGCATCGCCGAAAGCGTTCTTGGAAATATGAGCTCTCTGATTCCAAAATTATGGTATGGACTGGGATTTCCCAATCCTTCATAACGATACATGCATCTGCACCTTGTAAGGTTCGCCATAGCTTCTCCCTGTTGGGATAAGAAATAGATCGCAATATTTCCATTTCGGATAACCTTCTTCATGCCACGTGTGATTGAATTCTGACTGAAACTTGTAAGAAGGTCCGTAAAAGCCGTATACTATATAGTATAATGTATAGCACGAGCTCAAGTAGACTGAGCAGAAGTGGAGTTAAGGAAGTATAGATTTCTTATGTTGCGACTATGGAAAATTGGTGTCACTATCGTTTGCTCCTTCCCAGAGGTCAGGGCCAAGCTAGTCGTACTTCATGACTTGCAAGTCCCACTTCTCCCTATCTATGGTACCCAGGTATTCTGCACAGATCATACGGAATCCCTAGGTTGTGAGCAATTTCACTTGGGCTCTGAAAAATGCGGGTGCTGTCGATTTTCCCTGAAATCAGAGGGCCACCGTTTGTTTACCACTTCAACTCCTTATTGGGGTGAGATTCTCGATACTTTGAGCACAATTATATTGCCGTAGTGAAGTATATTGAAATTGTAATCTCAAACACTCTGAGTTTGAATATTCTTCTTGGCTAGGGGGTATCATACGTTGGACCAACAGCCATGATTCCCAGTTGAACAGGGATACCGACCAACACAACCTGCCAGTAGATATCAGAGCTTATAGATAAACTGAGGGGGTAATGTAAACCTCAACGTCCACTGTTGGGCCAAGTATTATTCCATGTTGAACTCTAACGCCTCGATTTGGGAAGGTCCTCCGCAAGATGTAAACGATGTCATGACATAATGTAGGCAGCAAAAGAGTTGTCGAGGATACCAAACACAATACAAGTGACAAAGGAAGCGAACTTTGATCTCGTAAGATCCTTCGTTGTGGATACCTAAAATATGTTCATTGTGTTTGACGACCAACTAATTGAACATCATACAGTACGTGGGGTTCTCCTACATGATAAACACATCGTACAAAATATCTAACGTCCTATATGTGAGTCTTTGGTTTGCTGTTCAGCTTGACTTGAACTACTCATTTAACGCTTTACATTGTAAATCAATCAATATGCCCACACAGTTTGTTGCTTTACTGCCTAAACTATCGGACTCAATATCAGATTTGGTCTCAAGCGTAGCGGCCACGCTCATAGTAACGATTTTGGACGGAGCCTAGTATTTCACGGGAGAGCCGCATTTAGGACAATAGGCCCGACTGTTAATTCCGGAAGAACTACTATAATTGGACGAGTTCAGATCCCTCATGTTATAGTCTATAATAGTTGAACTGCTCCAAGTGTTCCTTGTTGCTACAAATTTCTTCCTGCAAAACTTGTGGTATGTTGAAACCTTACCTAGTTTCTGAGGTCCTAAGCTTTAATAATGTAGCTTTATTACTCACAGCAACCAGTCACTATCCGCATTGTCACCAATTCTTGCAGACGGTTTGGCGTTTACTCTTAGAGCAAGGCCCGATTCAACCAGTTATCAAGACGCATCGAGATGGACTTCCTGAGCCGCCAAAAGGGACTCTGCTTGAAACGGCTTCATGCACCAAAGGCTTTGCTATCAAATGTTGGGCTTTGCAATGACTATCTCACCGTACTGAGAAGAGGAGAGAGCCTTGCACAGTATTTGGGAGAGAGGCTATTTATCAACTACATGGAAGAGAGACTCAACAATCTTCTCAACTCTCCAGATCATCCCATTTCCATCCATGACAGTGAAGGACGGACCAAGCATGTGAGGTGGGCCTACCTCTTACGCCACCTGGAACCTGATCAGTTTGAAGAAGAAGGTGGTGGTGTGTATCGCTACTCTGTTTGGGGACACACAGTCAAACTGCCCGAATATACTCACCAAATGATCCGATGCGGAATTCTTCAACAGTTCCTCGAGCCATGGCCAATATTGGAAGATGTGCAAAAGGAACTGGATACTACTGATCAGACTTTTGCTGCTGCACTGCATTGGTATGACGAGCTTTCACAAGGTATGACTCATATGACCATGTGATATTCTGTAGCTCAGCATCTAATGATATTATAGCCCGTGAGAGATTTGGAACGCTGCTGCACGAGTTACGTAAACGACGTGATATACTCCGTTCAGTGTTGCGAGTCACAGCAGTGGATAAGCCGAGCAAAAGCTTTCTAGCGGCTGCGGAGTTGTCAAATGCTAAGTCCCATGAAATGCAGCCACTACCAGACGACTCTGAAGGCAACAAACTTCTGGACACCAATGTTAATCGACGGGGTGAACGCCAAAATAGCCTTAGCTGCCAGTCGCAACTCCCGCAGGATTTGGCAGAACGTATTTTGAATGAAAGCCCTCGGGCAAAGCAACTTTATTCATTGGAGCAACAGGGAACCGCGTCCAGTCATCAATTGGCTGAGGAGAATAACTTCTTTTCGAACCAGCTAAAAAGCCAGAAGGCAAATCCATCTAATGTTCACCGATGTTATATGCCAGGCTTCAAGTCGTATTCAGGGAAGATTCCGAGACAAAAGAGGAAGAATAAGGTACGGTAATCGCTTCGGGAATCATGATTGATGCCTCACATTCAAGGCTCTCAGGTTGTGGCCAACAGTGGCAGACATGGAATGGCGAGCATTAACTGGTAGCAATGCACATATGTTACAGCTACAGCATTATAAGCAGAACATATTTAAATACTTGGGTTTACCGCCTACGATCTACCTATGCCTAAGGAACCATACCTTTCTATGTAGTGTCCATATGACAGGTGAGGTATAATATCTTTGAATAATTAGTGATTTCCAGTGACTAAGGATCAAGTGCTAAGCCAGCAATCATTTTATTGTAATAAAGCGGCAACGCTCCTGGGGGCATACGTACTCTCGTCGGCTAGGTCTGGAATTGTTTGTTGCGGGGTTTGAGCGTCCTATGACTGTATATTATTAACGACCACTATAGGCCCGGGTACGAACAACTCCGATACTAGAATCTGGAAGTAAATTGCATCTCCTTTTGGACTTCAGTATCTATATCTTCATCTCTCACCTCCTATCACATGTGGAGAAATGTATATCTGCATATCCAGCGAATATTTATGGCTAGCCTCTCAAAAATGACTCAATATGGGGGGAAAGATATATAGGGTCAACATTACCTGATATCTCCAGCAATATCAATTAATACAGCGCTACTATTGTCACCGTCTGTAGGAGCCAGGGAACCGGTACAGTTATTAACAGTAAGTAGATTCTGGCGATTTGGTTTCTGCTTGTGTTGGATATCGAAATTTGAACATAACGACAATTGATGGATTATACTTCCTTCCTAATTTCTTACATTTTACTGTGTGGCTTTTCTTTCTTAGTCTACTCCTCGAATCTAATGTGATGGGGTGATATAGATTCACCCGACGATATGGTTATGTCCATAGTAACGTCCGATATGCCTCGCTTACCCGGTATTTCCGTCAAGGCTGACCTTGGGGTAACCGACAGCGAAGCACATTGGATCATTGCCTTCGTCGCATACGATGCCCGTAACGAACTTGATGATTGTATTTATGCGACCTTCACAGAAGATATATTGAATTGGACCCGGAAACACCCAAAGCTTATCCTAAAAACCATTGAATTTGAAGTCATTGCTTCTTGTCATAGTATCGAAGATGTGAAACCTCGTCTCTGGTATCCAGGACACACATGTTGTTCCGCTTCATGGGCGTAAGTCCAATGATGTGAAAGTTGATTTAGTCGGCCTGGCAATTTCATAGATTTAGTGTGCTCTGGAGATACGAGAATATGGGTTACATCAATGGAAAATCTACAGAAGGAGTCTCATTTGATGATTTATTCCAGCACCTGCTCTATGAAGATCCTGAATACGTCACTATTGCTTGCTCTGACTGCATGACTAAAATCCGAGATAGATAGCGTCAATACAATCCAGCTTAGCTTTCTTGTGTATGCTGTATCATTGACCGAAGTAGAAGTATTGTAACATTCTAAAGGGACAAAGCCAGAGGGCTGTGCCTACGGGAAGAGCGTGGTTGAAAGAAATACATTTATCTGTCAGGTGAAAAAGCCTAGCCTTCGACTCCATTTTCACAGCAGGGAAGCCAAAATTGGCGGATTCGCCTTTCCCCGTCGAGGTGACTTCCATCGCTTTATACATGCAATTTCTCTTGTTTTATGGATAGTCTTGGGTTCCTTTTGGTAGAATTACGTGAGTTCCGGCTCCTTCATAGGGCCGCCTATGGAGGTGGTACCCATCTTCAACACTTCAAAGCACTGTTCATAGCCTATGTCACTAATTAGCTAGTCATTGCAATTGTCTCATCTCTTCACATACAGGATATTATTTCGTCCTGCGAGATTCGTTGTTCGCAATCAACATAGCCAAGGTACCTTAGGGACTCGGATATATCGACAATATGTGCTACTACTTTATGCAACCAGTCGTACAGACTCTCCTTAGAGTCAAAGGCTAAGTAAGTACCTTGATCAAGCGCCTCCAAGGTATACTGACCCAAATCTAGACACCATTCCTTGGATTTCTCCCAGACATTAATGGCATCAGTTTCAGTAGTCATCCACCGCTTTGCTTCTGAATACCTACCAATTCGGAAAAGCTTTTTTGGTGCGCCTTCAAGAGGCTGTGGCCGTCTATGGCAAGTAATATGGATGCTGCTTCCTTGGCATCCCCTCGATTTATCGCCACTTGGCAGTTTTCGATCTGATCTGAAATACAACTCGGACTGAAGATTTGAGCTCTTCCATGATGTGAGCCATTGATGCCATGCAATTCGCGGGGTTCAGGCTGCTGACGAGCATGATCACCGGGTGTTTCATAGTACGGCTGAGCCGCCTGTCTACTCTCGTCGGTACAACTGCTGTCGGACGTGTTATCCCCTGCTATTCGCCCATCCTCGGAAGGTAACAAAACTTACCAAATTTCTTTAGGTAACTATATCATTTTCCTTCTGTCTTTCAGCTCCATTTCGTACTGGAGAAGCAAGTCTGCCAACTCGATAAAAGGGTCCGCGTCGGTAACTTCATCCCCACTTAACGGATTTTGGTTGTGTAGCACAATACGTATGCCTTCCCCCTCGCGATTCGTTTCAAATAGCCATCCACTCAACTCTCTCGGATCTTCTTCTAGTTCATTCACGTCACTCAGGCGAGGATAGACATATACGGGCCTCAGATATTCAAACTCCATATCTCAAGCTGATGGATTTTAGTCTGTGATTTGCGATTGAAAGGTCGACAGAAATGATTCAATGGAACAAAACGTCGATGGTGCGAGCTGCACTAAATATGAAGCTTAGAAAAGGTAGGTAGCAGCCTTTCTAATATCTGGTGGAATTTCCGGTTGCGTACGCTATGTGACCCATACCTCTTGTCGAGGGGCTTAGGCCTTGTAGTCGATTACTGATTCCGTAGGATATCGTATGGTTTGGAAATGAAGGACAAGGATGCCAGCTTTAGTGTAATTAAAGAGGCGAATTGGAAATGAATTAAACACCACTACCTCAAATCATTTCGCTTTAGTTGACCGTTCCTTGGTGCGTGGGTTAAACCAAATCCAGCTAGGTATGAAGCAAAATGAGGCCGTCTTAGTGGCTTGATTGTGTGGATATATAAATCTTTTAAGCAAAAGGTGATGCATAAATTCCATTTCCCCTATCGGGCTTCGCTATGGCTAAGCTAGACCCGTTGGTTCGATAATATACAGGAATTATTGTCTGCGTAGTAGGACCGCAGAGGTAAACATCACGTGCATGTGGGTCAAAATCGGATTTTGGGAATGTCCGTAGACTAATATGTTAGATGAAGTGCTGCCATTCTGCTACCTTCGTTGGCGTGTAACCTCCTTGCTAAGGTTTTATATCTCTCCATGGATAGCCCTCTCAAGCAAACTCTGCAACCCTTGGGAAAGGTGCCATTTTTTTGCTAGTGTAACTGCCGAAGCCTGTTTTTGGCGCGGTAAATGGTAACCTGCTGGTAATCGTTAGCATGAACAATAAACCTTTCATTATGTCTTCATACTTGACTCTCCAAAGTAAATGAGATGCAGAATCCAACACACTGTCTGCAGGTCTGTATCTTCCACATGTAAATCACGGCTTTTGTCCCCCCGAAGGCTGTCCCGAAATTTTCCCGCTAGATATGGACTCTCTGCGGCGAGGATTGTGCTGTGAACAGGTATGCTCTGATCTCCTATGACTATCTTTGCATCGGAGCTTTTTTTTTCAGTCCATGACCTTTTCCGCCTTTCTTGTAATGCATGCCCAATCAAACCTAACAGTGGCATTTTCATCTAGAAATACTGTGTGTCGTTAGGAAGATATAATATACATAAATGTGATTATCTCAACATACAAGTGCGATTATCAGACATCACCATCTGATATATAGTGCTTTGTTAGGCCTGGGTCGAAACTTATCAGTTCTGATATCAAAGCCCAATGGAGGACGCAGGAGCTCACTGTTTTGCTTCTTATTCATTCCGGCCCCGAACTTTGAGAGTCAACAGCGTACTACACTAAACATATTTTGTCTGATTTACCAATATAACACCAATATATATTGAGTCATATTAGGTTGGTAAACAGTTCATACATCCGTTGAGCACGAAACAAGTATTTGTTTCGGAATATATTGCATCGAGTGTGAGGTTGCGTTGAACTATATTGTTGAACATTGACTCTATGCACTCATTATTACATTATCGTATTTAGCACCGAAGGAGCGGAGGCAAGAGAAACCAGTTATATCCCTCTTAAAATAGGCCGAGGGTAACTAGCTTCCTTTGTGTTTAACAAGTAATACTATCACCCTGGGAACTGGAATCACGCGCTGACAGGCTGTCATTCACAATGCGGCTTATCTTCTTTACGCAAAATACTTTTCAGGCCGAATTTTATTAACATATTACAAATTACCTAGGCCTAACAGACAAGTGACAGGTTAGTATACACAAAGGACGAAGGGTCATTATGGGCTCCACTGTATCTAGGGAGAAGGCAAGACGCGATAAAGGCTCTCTAGTGTACGACTCTCGGCGAGACAATGGGTTAACACTCTATAGAAAGACTGGTTTTTAGATATCTCTGATCATATACGGACGAGTTACATGCTATAAGCGGTATTATGCAACTCATCAAATTGTTTTCAATTATCACTTCGTCCTTTAGCTTGAATGAGAGTGCTTTTACAAACAGGCTATCCGTTGCCTCACTCACTGGTTTTAGTGCAGACAGGCGAGGCCCCTGGTGTCCTACCAGGCCACATGACTTTTCTCAGGCCCAGGAAAGCCCCATGGCAGTCACTGTAGACTGTCGCTTACTCGTGAGCCAAGTATTGTTCGCAAATATGTCACCTGTATCGGTCTTCAACCTCCCTAACGCTCACCTTGACGTCTTCCGCTCTACTCCCTCAAGACGTCGAGACGAGCGCCGCGGGACGGAGCCCCTGAGTCCTCTGACATGGTGGTCGCCAAAATATATATTGTGGTCAGACTGATGAACCTTCAGCGATCACTACCGGTCCACTACATCGGGGATCCCCGAACGCATGCCACCGCTGCTCAACTCCGTCCCAGAGCCTGTGGGTATCAACCTTATGACACAATTCCTGGAACTCACCACTTGTGGACATCCCCTCTTGCTGACACTCTCCTAGGGACCTACCCGATGTAAGTCAGGATGCCCCCCAAGTGGCCGGCACCGCCAGTCACGACGATGCACATTTCCGAAGCCGTATTCCTCGTTCGCGAGCACTGCCGACGCGTGGGTGCCTTCGCTCAGGAGACCTCCAAATGCCGCGCCACCGCCCAGTATCTGGACGAGGTGATGGGGTCGTGGACGACCTGCTTGGCCGAATCCAACACGAGAATATGGCGATAAACCGACCCGCGCTTATATCCAATATATCCACGGGCTCCTCCAGCAGACAAGAACCCCCAGCGGGGGCCTCCGAGGGACAGATCCAACTGCCGGCCGCGCCCCCTTCAGACAGTGCCCCGACCGAGGACATCCCCACCGCTGAGCATGAGTAGTGGGACTCCCATCGGATCCGGACCGGTGGTTTCTATGACACCGCCGTACCGCTGCTGGGCGCCCGCCCCTCTGTGCCAGACTATGTAAGCCGCGATCGACAAGACTGCGCTGAAGGGGATACTGGTCCGGGCCGCACAGATCCATCCCAGCGGAGAGATCGACTTCTACACCGACAGCCCAAAGGATTATGACCGGCTGGCCCGACACCGGAAGGCGTGGACGTGGCTCCTCCCGCACCACAAACGCGTCCAGGTCGTTAGCAACCTATTCACAATCCTGTTCCACGGGGTTCCGCGAGACTGGTTCTCCAAGCAGAGTCCGGAAAACAGCGAGGCCGGAGAGGCCATTATAAAGGCAATGACGCCAAGGTGCCGGACGCGTACATCCTACACGTGGATTGGGCGGGGAGCAACGCCGTGGGAAAGAAGTGGAAAGGGTCCCTGATGGTCAGCCTCCACCGCGCCGAGGACGCCAACCGACTGCTGCGAGGTTTATTCTACCTGCGGAGTCAAACCCTACGGACCGAGTTGTTCGATCCCAGTGGACGTCTGACGCAGTGCTTGCAATGCCAACGTTATGGACACGTCCAGCGCGGCTGCACCTTCTCCATTCGACGCCTGTACTGCGGTGAACAACACCGGAAAGGTGACTGTCCCCAAACCAAGGTAACCCCCGATCGTTTTACATGCGCCACCTGCAAAGGCCCTAATCTTGCCTACGAAAAGATGTGCCCGACACGACTCCAAGCGGCTGCCGAAGCCGACTATACCAGAAAGCACAAGCCGAAATACTTTCCCGAACCAGCGCGGCCGGTGACGTCCCTGCCTATTGGACCTCCGCCGCTGACATCCAATCCCAGCGGGGACTCTGAGCAGCCGGAGGAACCCGAACCCGAACCCGCCGAATCCAGCGCGGAGACGCGGAAGAAAGCCAAGAAGGTGGTGGAGACCAGTCTCACAACCACACCAACGCCACTGCCGGAAGGCGCACAGCGAAATCTGCGTCGACGAGCGATCACCTACGCCCACGAGGTCTGCCTGGTCAACTCGGCCACCTCGGACCACTCAGAAAGCACCGAGCCGGAATCAGACCAGAGAGAACCGTCAGGGACGATCTCCCAAGCCGACAGCTCCGAGCAGTCCGAAGAATCCAATCCGTCCGGGCGATCGGACACAGATGCGCCGTCAGCCCCGAAGAACTCGGAGTTAGACAGAGATGCCAACTTAGAGATCCCAGACCGAGAGGAGGTCCAGCAATGCTCGGCCTTGGACACGGACACACGACCCGAACAGCAAACGCCCATTTCCCCGTTTAGCAGCCCGAAGAAAC
The DNA here is from genome assembly GCF_000184455.2 of Aspergillus oryzae RIB40. Lineage (NCBI taxonomy): Eukaryota > Fungi > Ascomycota > Eurotiomycetes > Eurotiales > Aspergillaceae > Aspergillus > Aspergillus oryzae. The sequence goes on from NC_036442.1 coordinate 2,740,618, forward strand.
GACGATCAACGCGCCTCCAGGAGGAACCAATCAAACGCCGAAAAACCACAGGCCCGAGAGAAATACCCCAGCCAACGCCTGAACAATGGCGAAATCCGAGCAGGCTGGACCCCCAGGCGGAAAGCCGAACATGCAGGTCGTATGTCGGCATTGGGACTGACCGGCAATTGAAGACCACTGACCAGCGTAAAACACACCAGACGAAATGTCCACAAGGGGCAAGGGGAGGGGACGGGGCCGACCGACGCGTCCCCAGCTCCGCCCCCGCCCCCGCCCGACTCCGGTCCACCAGGAACGCTACGCGTCTTACCGGGGCGTACGCACCACCTCTGCAGGGACCGAGCGGGCTCGAGTTTACGGCACAGGCAAAAGCGAAACTGCTGTCCCAGATGTTCTTCCCGCCACCACCACCCGTAAACCTCGACGATATCAGGAACTACAAATACCCGGAACCGCTGCAGAATCCCGGCATTACCCAGAGCGAAATGCTACAGTCGATCAACAGACCACGGGAGGACAAAGACCCTTGCCCAGACGATATCACCGACCGGTTCCTCCAAGTCACGGCGGACCTGGTCGCACTGATTCTGACAGAAATCTACAACGAATCGCTGCGGCAAGTCCATTGCCCGACACACTTCCGGAAAGCACGTACCGTTGCCCTGCGCAAACCGGGCAGAGACGGCTACTCGAAACCGAAATCATACCGGCCTATCGCGCTCCTAAACACAATCGCTAAGGTGCTCGAAGGGATTATGGCCCTACGGCTATCGTACTTCGCAGAAGAATATAAACTTCTCCCAGACAATCACTTTCGCGGACGGAAGGGACAGGGCACCGAGACAGCACTTCACAGTGATGGAAATCATCAGCAGAGCATGGAAACGAGGCCTAACCGCGTCAGCACTGCTCCTAGACAATTTAGGAGCCTTCGACAACGTCTCACACCAACAGCTCCTGCACAACCTCCGCAAACGACGAATCCCATCCGTAATCGTTAATTGGATGGCCTCATTTCTCAGGAGCGCTACACGACACTAGAACTTCCAGAGGTCTCCTGTCCAGAATCGATGATTGACACCGGAATCCCCCGAAGATCGCCGGTGTCCCCGATTCTCTACCTGTTCTACCACGCGGATATGATTAACGCAGATGAAGAAACGAAAACATCGGATACATTGACGACGCTACAATGGTCGCAGTAGGCCCGGCACCGGCGGAAAACTGCTGAACTCTACGGAAGGCCTTTCTCAATACCTGCGAACCGTGGTCACGGACACACGCCTTGGAGTAGTGCTAGACAGACAGTTCGACTTTCAGACACATCTACAGCAGATCGATACCAAATGCAGTCAGGGGCTACGGGCAATCACATTGTTGGGACGTTCGAAATGGGGTCCGTCCCTGGAGGACAAGCGGCAGGTATACAACGCGTGCGTAACACCCGTGGCACTCTACGGGGCTTCCGTTTGGCAGCACCCAGGGGCCCCCAAGAAGAAAGGGATGCACGACAGGCAGCTGCGATCACTGGTCGCTATTCAACGACGGGCCGGACACAGCATCTCAGGCGGCTTCAAGGTCGTCAGCAGGGACGCATTCGACGCAGAGCTCCACCTACTACCCATAACCCAACGGCTCCGAAGAAACCGCCTGACCGCGCTGACCAGAATTGCCGCAACCCCCGCATACCAACGAATCCTTAGGCAGCGCGCTTTCAGCCAGAACCAAGCTCTACATTCCGCGCTGGAGGTGGCCAAAGAGAGCTCCACCTACGGGCTGACATCGACGCCTTGCGGATGGAGATCACAACCGCATTTATCGTGCCCCGTGGTGGAAACTACCCCATGTGGAGATAGCAAAATGGAAAACAGAAGCGCTAACACGCCACGGCATCCACTGTATCGCCTATCCTGTGGTGCCAAAAGTCTACACTGACGGCTCAGGACACCACGGCGAGACCGGGGCCGCGCATTTTGTCTGGACCCAAGAACCTACTGACAGCCGTACTTAGGGCCAGGCCGACACGCCACGGTTCCGGTCGCAGAACTGGCAGGGCTTGTCCTGGCACTTCGAATGGCCACAGAAGACCCATAATCTCAGGGTCCGGTGGAAGTATACATAGATAATGAAAGTTCCCTGAATATGCTCTGAAACCCTAAATAGGGGTCTGGTCAACATCTAATCAAACAAATCGCATGCCTTCTTGGGGAAAGGCGCCAACAAGGGTGGCCAACGACCTTCTAGTGGATTCCGGCTCACGTAGGGGTTCCGGGAAACGAACTCGCAGATGAAATGGCTGAATGGGCAACGGGGTGGCGCCCTGCACTCGGCACAAGTGACGGTCCGCGCGCGAAGGGGATCCCAGGGCTGGACCTGGCACCCCAACAATCTACGGCAGACCGGTGGATTCGAACCAAATTTAGACGAATGGGAAGATAACTGGCAAGGCAGGGGCCCAAGGCTCCCGGCAAGGAGCCACACGACCTAAAACCGACGATCCGAAGCAAGGACCGGATAATCTACAGCGGTATGACACCGAGTGAGCGCAGCGTGTTATTTCAGACGAGAAGCAACAAAATAGGCCCCAACGGGTAGCTAGCAAGGGCCGCAAGGATCAAACGCGCAGATACTGATCGATACCCGCGGTGCCGCAGTGCACCCGAAACCCGGCACCATCTACTAATCACATGCCCAGCGTACAGGAAGCTGATGATCAAGAAATGGTTTGACTCCCAATCCCGTCCACAGAATCTCAAAGAAGCTCTCAACAACCTGAAGTACACGCTGCGTACAGCTCGGTTTCTGCTACAAACAGCACTACTACGGCTATACGGAGAATACGACGACGACGACGACAATGACAGTGGGGATGATGACGTTGTGGACAGCAGTGATTCGGACACCAGTGGCAGCGGGTTAACCTGATCTGCGGTAGGGTGAGGCCACGGAATAGGGGAAGCAGCCGGCTATAATCACCGCTTGCTCAAATCCCTTTGGTATCCGCCATCGATCTGTGTATGACAATATCTACATATAAGATCTACGCCCAATTACAGACACAACTGTCGATGCGAGCTACTTGGTTAAGCTGGGGATGGAACAAGGAAACGGGTGCAGGGGAAGGGAACTAAAATATTTTGAAACCGCACGAAGGCCGCGAGTCTTCCATCATCTAGCTAGAATAACCCTGTACATACCTAAGTTAGTCCTCCGGCTGGCCAACTTGCCGTCGACGACCCGAGAAGAGCCCTAAAAGGGGCTGCATTCGGGTATAATGCATTTCTCCCTCTCTCTCTGTCACCTGTATCTAATTATTCTGGTTCTTGTGAGAAGCTTTCAGCCGCCCTGTTATAAAAATCCCCTAGAGAATTTATAAATTTGGCGCGGGATGTGGTTGGCCGGGGTTTTGTCCGCGAACCAAGGAACAGATCGCAAGTTACCCAGACACGCTTGACCTCCTCCGGTGTCGCAACTTTGTCGTATGAACTAAAGATCTCTGCGAGCGTCTCGTAGTGACTATCCTCTAACGATTCATTAGAGATGCCTTGCTTCTGCTCAAGAAGATTGAACCCTTCCAGTGTTGAGGGTAAGTGGGCCGAGGTATAAAAGTGGCCACCGACAACTAAAGAATCATCTGGTGTGAAGACAGCGTGTGGACATGATGGGGGCATGATACTAAACGGATGTCAGATAGAATAATTGCAAGACATAGGGTAACTTACAATAGATCACCTGGTCGTAGCTCCACTCGAATCCAGCCACCGTCATATCCGTTGAACTGTTCCGACCCAAGTTGTGCCAGTAAGCGAACCGCATTAAGATTGATCGTGGAAGGGAAATAGACAATCTTGCGGCCATGAAGGACGTACAACCACGTGAGTGCTGCACCAATGTCAACATGGATTGGAGATATACAATCTCTTGTACTTAGAAGCAGGAACTCCTTATGTCGATTGACCCAGGTAGAGCCTGTTTTTCCGATGGTAGTCTGACCGTCTCCTGCAATCCGCCGAATCAAGTCAGAGTCGCTAATAGGAGTTGGGCAACAGTCGCTTATTCTATTCTCAATGTCAAGACAATTCAATGCCGTTCGCGAATCTTTTTCCCAGTGCTTGATAATGTTTTCGACCAATCGCCTCTCAGTGCGTTTGGCTTCCTCGTCAATCGAGTAATCATACACGTCAACCAACCTCTGACGGTTCTCCCGCATAAACGCCCAAAATGTATCCCATGATACTTTTGGATGACTGATGGAGCGAGTAGCAGTTGACTGAAAAAGAAGTGGACGGGAAAATTGCAGTTCAAGATGCCTTGTTAAGCTTTCACTCTTGTCGATAGTGATAACATCTTCCGCCACTCATGATGGATGGTGATAGAGAGCAATGATCAAGTCGAGACCACCCCGTTGAAACTGGGCTCTAGGAGTTTCTGTGTTTTGAGATCGGGTATTAGCCCATCTTGCAGTTTGATCGAGTTTCTGGATAAATGAACGCAAATATTCGGCGCCCGGGTTATTAGAGGCGTTGAAATTAAGATCGTAAGTCCCCCAACCAGGAACTAATATTTTTTCAAGTTGGTGTGTCTTCTGCCGCTTTCGGTTGCTTGAGGCTGCCCAGCGTCAGGTATTAGTATCGTCAGATGCGGGGGAGTTTGACATGGCTAATAAGCCGGGAGGACTTCGTGGGACATTCGTCAAAGGTTGTCAATATTTAGGCTTGATGAATTGTGGTTGACAGGAATACGACAGCTGACCAGTGTTGTCTAGTGAGCACAGACCATGCCCACTGGACGTAGAAAAAGTCCCTTGGGCACAGTATAGTACCGGGAATTGGGGCTAAATTCAGGCAGACGACGAATGTGTGACAGATCGAGGACCGTGCCCATTGGGCGCACACTGTGCCAACTGGGCGCACTCTATGCCAAGCGGGTACAACGGACCATCTCGGAAACGCAAACGCCATCCCTGCCACCTTTGGCTGCCACGTAGATAATCGTGCCTCATGATCTGGGCTGCAAGGAGCTCGACGAGCTCAGACCCTTTCTTTTTCTTTCCCTTTTCTGATTTGGATATTGTCTCTAACATTACGGATAGGTCTATCCTCCTCGTTTCGACCCTTCCTGTATTTCTCTCTTCCCGGTGCGATTTGTGCGTACATATCTATGACATTCGTCCTCCTCGAGCCACTCGACAGTTCAGATGACCGTCTATAGTCAAGCACACAGTGATTGCGAGGTAAAGCTATTCAACTGCGTCACACCACGGCTACCGAATTTGCGCAACATTCGAAAGGTTGTCTTTGCTGGTATTCTTCCAGTAGGGGCTTTTTTTTTGTCGTTTCAAACCCCTCCAATCCCCAGCACGTATCTAGCTATGACTACTCCTATGGTGGTGTAAGTTAAGAAGTCCAAGATTTAATGCACACATATACCTTGAAGAAGTTTCAAGCCGCATTCAACCTGGACTTGGAGGTCAACTTGAGTGTCAAGCTACCCACTCAGTACCCAGACCATCTCAACCATATGAGATTGGACGTCGGTTGGCTGCATCGCTACTTTTCGTTTTCCCCTCTCTATTGAAAAATGTCATTTCTAACTGTCCTCTATAAATAGATACAACAACATCTCATGAAGAAGGCATGAGAACATCCGTTCGCGCATCCGACCCATCGAGGCGATCTCTCCCTTATTGCACAAGATGCCAAACAATCCTGAGCCACCGTATCCCATGTTTTTATGATGCCTTCCTGAAGCCCGTCAGTATTTATAAACCAAACTTACTCAGGTGAAGGGTTTAACATCCGGAGATCAATGGGAGAGGACCTTGGGAACTCGTCACAGTCAGTAGTTGGCTTTTGAATATATACGTGCCTTGCTCAGTTCTTTCCTTTATATGCACCTTCTAGAGGCAACTCTAGCCAAAACAGCTGGCCTTGGAAGCGTTCATACGAGGAATAGATTCATTGACTGGCGGAGGTGCGCGATAACTGAAGTAATCGAAGCGCATTGTTCTATAAAGTACTTCTTCATTTACTGTACCTGACTTCTAATTTTATTTATACTCAAAACAAGCCAAGTTCATTCAGTGTTCACAATAGCCTTTAGCGGATATCCTTTCACTACAAGCGTACAACCGTTCGATTCAATCAACATAGCAAGCTGCTACCCTAAGGCTGACTACCTCAAACCAAAAAACACTGCATTTTAGATACCCAAAGACCTAACGAGCGAAAGTTGAAAATTGTGACGACAAGGAGATACCGTGGAAGAAAGAGGTTTCCCAGCGAACTTTACTGGCAGGGCGAAACGTTAACCCAACAACCCCAACAGGCACACCAAATGATAAAGATAGCGGGATGAAGCATGAGCCCTGTGAATGTTGTACGCACGGGTGCTACTTCTGGACTAACTCGCGTGAAAGCGCCGAATATTGAGAAGATCCTCAAAACACGGTTAGCCGACGAAATAATATTACTTCAAGAGCTTACAAGCAATGGCACGTGACCAACTCACTGTCATGATTGGCCTTTTTGATCATCAGCTTATGCTGCCCAATATTTGGGTTATCCTGGAGCTCTCTAAGAAGCTCCGGTGTCTTGAGTAATGGATGGAGCTCAATGATCTGTGATTTCAGTTCGCCATTCTCCATAGTCACTCGCGCTGTGACCTCTTCACCACTTGGGCTATTAGCATAATATATACCAAATGGATCAGACCACATACAATATATCCTCGTTTGGTGAGAAGGTCTGCCATCTAATATCAAACGGTTGACTCAGATCTGCTTCACCACTGTCACTATCTTCAAGATTGCAGATCACCAATTCGCCTTGCACAAGGGATTTTTCGGATTGCCAAAGTTCCCGTTCTGTATCCCAATAGGCGCTTAAGACCACTGCTCCGGGAGTAACCTGGGACATATTACTCTTTAGAGCACAATCTATAATGCACATTGCACTGGCTTCCAGTCGTGATGGTACCCAAGGGCTCTGACGAGGTTTAGACGTGAAAATATCCTTAGGATAGTGCGGATGGCTTGCCATAAATTAATAGTTCGGTAAACCGAACAACTTTCCTGATTACGTGAATAAATCAAAATGTTCACGATCTTTTCCTGCAAATCAAATATAATCCGGTCATGCCGAGTGAAAGTATGTTCTCCAACCAGTTCTTTGGAACTAGCTGGTGGGTCTCGTGAAATTGTTACTACCATAAGTGGCAAAAGCTGTTTCTGTACCGTTGGATACGAAGATGGAGTTAGCTCCCCTTACTGGGGCTTCTCTTTACCGGCCGAGGCTCATTGTCATATATAGGGCGTTGAATTTCTAAGCGTTGTATATTGGGCAAAATCCCCTTCTATGTGCAGCTGATCTGTAATGTATGTCAGAGCCCTTTTGAAATAGGTAGATGCCGAGGGCTAACAGACTTCGTTGTTACAATCTTCAGTGGAGTTGATCGTTGTAATATGAGATTAGACAATACTTTACATCGATTGCTCCAGTCCACGCTCCATTTCATTGACCACCTGACGCAACGAAATTCGAAGACCGTCTAATGAATTAAGGAACTCTGAGTGAGTCACACTCCCGTGAACTAACATAAGCAAGTGTTGGTTGGCGATGGAGGACTTGAAATGCAGGTCACAGAGCTTTGCTACCCATTCTTTTGCCTTTCCAGCCTGCAGTAGACGCATATGTATCATTTTTGCCAGCGCAATAAAGATCTTCTCGAAGTTTTCAAACGTCCGTTGGTAGTCAAGATCTAAAATATCGGCTTCTTCCCTAGGAACCATTTCAACAAGCAGATTAATATCACAGAGAAATAGCCACGTGCCAACTAGAGCTGGAAACTCGCGTAGTAAAGCCTCATCATGTCCAATCCTTCGAAATCTTAGGTTTGTATACCTATGCAGCTCCCGAGGCGGCTTTTGCGATAGCCTCTCTACCTGGAGACAGTATCTGAAGAAATTCATTATATTTGTCGTTTGAGGACTATGACACTGAACACTGTCCAGAAACTCCTTTGCCATGCAGTGCATCACAAAGGTTATTTCGCTCTCTTTGCAGGCTACGGCACCTGTAGTGGCGGAATGCACTGCCTTGGCACATTGTATCTCATTGTCAACGGGCGACTGCGGCTTTCTTGCTGAGAGGCTCAGCCAAAGGCCAATTCCAAGAGAGAAGCTGACTAACTCAGTGGAGTTGAGGAGCATCGCAACCGCATTTCTTGCCTTTCTGGTTAGCGGCTTAGAGGGCAATGCTTTGCTCGTTCCGGCGAGGTAAGGACGTATGCCTCCAATATGGCGGATTAAATCCGGGTGCACATGAACAGCGAGAAGATCCCTTATTTTCTATCGTCAGTTAAGTTCCACATGGGGTTCAGTAGCGGCCAGCAATTGCGTACTCAAATGTACGAAGGACAATGTTTATAAATCCAGGGGACGACATAATCTAACTCCAAAATCTTTCGTAGTGATTAGTGTCGGGTGGTATTATGGCAGATGTAGAAAGAAAACCAAAAAATATGAATTGCTAAATGGTTTATCTTATAGGAGAGCTCTTGGATTTATAGAGAGATTAGTCAAGACTCAAGAACGCTAGTGGTTTGTTAACCTAGGATTGGGGTGATCACTCGTAAAGAAGCCCCTGACCAGGATTTATGTTAGCTAGTATTCGCCTAAAGGCTAGATACATGCACGATCATACCTTAGAGGTTCCCTATGTGTCATCTTATGCCTCACCCAGATATTCCACGACTCAAGCACCCTCCATGTCTAAAGTACTTGAGAAGTCTATTTTAAGATGTGGCACGACGTCAAGCTTGCGCTTTATTCTGGTGTTTCTTCGTAGTCTGACTTGCTAGGACAACAAAAACACGTGTTTTTAATTGTACAGGCGACTTGTGGGCGTAGTGGATTGTAATCATATATCATTCTCAAGCCGACGTTGCCTTCTATCTATATACGATTGCTAGAGTATATTGAAACGGGACAGAATAAATATTGCATGCTGCTTTCTGTAAAAAACCTTCCTACAGCTCCCAATTTAACCCTTACATGTTAAAAGCATGTATATCTGTCTGCATGTGGTGCTGGCACCAGGTTCGCTCCGATCTATGTTAAAGGCCTTCTATGGGAGTGGAACGAAACATCCATTTTTACTAATTTCTTACGCACCTAGGCTTATAGGCTCAGCAGTCCATTGCCATACTTCTCACTTATGCATCTTTCTTAAGGCCGAAAAATTTGCAAATAGAGTCATAGTCCGCATTCCCGTTAAGGAGCTTCCCCTGAACGAGATTTGCTCCATGCACTGTATGATGAGAAATATGCCTCCCTCTTCTTTCAATGCAATAGATTCCTCCTCCACGGTCTGACTCGGTACGATGAGGCTTTTCTTCTCCCCTACTCGTCCCCATGTTCCGATTGACTATGTGCTGTTCGTTCTTGGCAGACGGCGCATTTATTCCCGAGGAGGCAGCAAGGTTGAAATCCTGTGATGTGCCGTTTACCATCACCCAGTCATCCTCAATTCGTTTGAGGGCTTTCTCCTTAATGGGCAGAATAAAACTAATCAGAAATCAAAGTGTATAAAATATCGGGTCGTCTCACTTACTGGTTGCTGATTCATGTTGGACAGAATCAGCGATGAATGTTCGGTAAGATGTTGTAGAGTCTATCTCTCAGCTGTTGGTGTATTAGTGTATGAGAGAAAAGAGAGGTAATATATGAGTGAAAAAGTGGGTGCTCGAAACCTAATGTGATTCATGGTCACTTGAACTAACTCCTATTCCTTCTGAACTTCTCCCCATAGCGGGATCTCCGTTGCCGGCGGCAAACGAGATGAGAGGAGGAAAAATGCCTTAATTTCAATAATTAAACTATAGGCCTTGGTCGCACGTAAATCACCGGCCTCCAGCTGAGCATGGGTCCAGTGCTAAATTCTTCTCCATTGTGACCCGACCATGCCAGCGCTTTGGTAAAACTTCCTATGTACATTCTAACCAAGAACGGAACAAACATCTCATTTCCACAGATACGATGAATAATCACAGGCCGTTGCTGGTAGCCTCGGTGTACATGGCTTTTATCGTCCTATTCTCCCCTACGCATCAAGTTGATAAAAGGGTTAAAATTAACGCCGGAGTTTCAAGTATATGAGCAGCAGAGAATATTATTGAACGTAAATTTCGTGCACTTGATTAGGTTATCAAACACTATCAGGAGTTAGGCTTGATGACTAACAAAGAAAGTTAGCGAAGCAGTCACCCCTGTCCGGCCTTGACCAGAGAAGCCTTCCTGACCCCACATCTTCGCATACATTTCTGAATGTCAAACAGCGCCCGCCATTGGTTAAAGAGTATTGTCCAGGCAGAGGCGGCCCTCCTAAAGAACGGACATCCCTATCTAGTAATAATAGTTCGATAATTACAATACTTTCTGATTGTGGTAAGTTCACCCTGAGAAAGCACTGGCGAGAGAAACGAACCCAATTTCCGAACAATCAAGAGATCTCCTAGCTGATCGATTCTACCCTATCGCCATCAGGTATCGCGGCCGTGTTCATGCAGGGCAAATATTCTACTCTAGCGAACGTCCTAGTGTTATCTACCTACTGTTCACACATAAACAGATTGTGCTTCTAGTTAAAGCTCGCAGAGGCAACTTCTATGGGCGGTCTCCTACCAGAACCCCTCTCTATCGTAATGACCCACCGGTTTGGCTCACTAGAACTTACACTGGTCATCGGATCATTACGGATGTCTATTACGAAGGAAACATTTTTGGACGCGATGTCCACACTACATTGACCCCTGGCTCCGAAGGGAACCAGATTACGCACTAATATCCATGTAGAATACCTATCACGACAAATTTTGCCCTACCAGGATGAAAAACTGGGTTTTATCCCCGTCTGGGTCCGTATAGTTTGCTAGTTTCTGGGGCCATTGCGGTGGCGGCCATTTATGGATGCGACCACCAATCTGGTGGGGTACGATCTAGCTCGATCAAGTCGATTGGCTTGGCATATCCTCACTACGTAGTGACCCACTTATCTTGAGACTCTTTCTATTATAGGTAATATAAATGTATCATCATCATACCCTCTGCATGGTGATCCGGTTGGATTGTTTCTACTCTACCTAGCCCAAAAAGCCCGAGAACCAAAACGAAGCAATTATTAGGATATGGCTTCTAGGGACATCTCTATACGTTAAGAGTGATGTAATCTCGCAGCTACAGAAGTACCATCTGGCCATTTTTCAAAGGAGTACGGCCAACCCGGCACATTGTAGCAAGCACAGCACAGGCAAGAGACCCACAAAATATTCATAGCTGCTGGTATGAAGTTACCGTATCATCCGTCCGATGACATCTAATGTCTGTCATTCCAAACAGTCTATGTAGGATTGCCCACCACTTTTCAGTACACTGATTACCAGTCACATGACGGATATGGATCGGCACCTTCCCCGTTTGTTCTGTTGAATCTTACTCAAGAAACGTAGAAAGGGATAAGCTAAAGAACCCATAACCTTGCGCATACAAACGTGTAGCGTACTGAGGTCTATTTCCTTCCATGAGTAGCTAAGGCTTTTTCTTCCTCCAGACTCTACGCCAGCCTTGACATTACGCGGAAAGTCATCAGGAATACATACAAGTGTACATCTCAAATTCTAATTGCGTTCAAAACTCGCCCATTTATTATCATCACTCACAAGGTATATATTATTTTTCAATATGGATAGCCGAGCTAATGAACAGCCTTTCCAGTCTACAGACGACCTTTCTCTCCTTTCTCCCACGCACTACAACTCCTGCGCCTGACGAATGGGTGCAGCTAGCGATATCGAATCCTAGCCCCATCTTGCTCGGATTATCTTGGGTATATCATCAACAACCTCGTCCTGGGGGTCCTAGATAAGCTGCGGGGCCTTCATCATAGGGATACTCTCAGTTAGAAACAACATGGGAACTCCTGCCTTTCCTCAGCCAACACGCCACATGCATATCGTGCCTTCCAGTAACTTCCATGTTGCATCACATTTGACGGAGACAGATAACTCACAATGGCGTCATTATCCATATAATGAAGGTAACTCTGCGGGAAAACGTCGTGTTTGTGTTGTTCTTCCATCACCAATTCCACATGGGGATCCTGCTATGGCCAATTGCAAGTTGCCACTCCCTCTAGATGATCCATGTGATAGGCAAGGAGACTCTCATAGTCAAAGACATGCCCCTATGGAGGCACACCAGCCTTTTAGAGGTCCAATGAACGAGAAGCCCTTTGATCCAGCCCGGCACGCTGCGCTGCCTGAATATCAACCTCAGGTGTATTTTCCACAAGAACCACGCAGTAACAGCGATGCCCCGGCTCCACTACGTCCGCACTCAAAACCCCCAGCTCCATGTTCAACTCTCGTCATTCCTACTTCCCATGCCCTAGCATCGTACGATTCTGGCTCCTACCAAAGCCAGACCTATGGTACGCGTCAGCGCAAGGGTGCACGGGCACAACAGGTAAACTGGCTTTCATTACTCATATAGCGGCCTTTTGCATTTCCCTTCTATATTGAGAAATTTTATTGATGGATTTAGCTGACCCACTGTTGAAGGCTTGCGACAATTGCCGAACGAGGAAAGCAAAGTGCGACGAAGGCAGGCCGTCATGCAGTCATTGCAAGGATAATCGCCTAGGCTGCGTCTACAGAGAGTTCCTTCATCCAAAGTCTGTATTTCCAGGTCTTTCAGTTCAATACTCTATTATCAGCGGAAGACCACTGATAGATGATGTAGGTACGATAAAGGAACACAACTCCTCTTGGACCAAATACAGTCACTTGAGAAGGAAGTAATGTCTAAATTCGATCACTTAGATCAATGGAACACAGAGTATGGGAGCCAATTTAGCATAGTTCAGGCAAAGATTCAAGAGAGCTCTGCACCCAAGGCACCACGGACATCGATAGCCCCTGAGTCGAAGAATGACTCACTAGATATGCTGCAACGACTTAAGGCCAAAGACGATAATATTGCTACAGCTCAGAAGCAACTACCGGAGTGGAGTGGAGCAGCCACTGATCAACACATACGGCCTGGCAAGGATGATGAGCTTTCAATTCCTGTAGAGCATACGACAGCAGCTCATAAGTTGCTATTGTGGCCTTCTATCCAAAATTTACTTCTCCCAAGAAGGTATGATGACGATTACATAACAAAACTTGAAGAACAACGAGGTCTTATCTGTGTTTACGGCCGAGGGGAGGGAGATGAAACCAGTGAAGATAATAGCCCGTCAGCAGCACCAACAAACTCCAGTACGGGCTGCGATGAAGACGAGCCATACTACGTGGCAGCCTCCCCTGGTGACCCCTGGGGTGTGGAAGCAAAGCAAGAGCAGGCTAAACTTGCAAACAAAGGGATTGATGAGAAGGGTATTCTAACCATAAATGCTGACGATGTTCACTGCTACCATAGAAGTTATATGAAACATATACACCAGCTTCACCCATTCCTCGGTCACGGCTTTTTGGAGAATATGATTAACAGGTTTATTAGGATTAACTGTCCTCAAACATGCTTTGCAGCAAACTCTGAAGTGCCTAATAAACACGCTAATAAGTTTCCTCGTGGTAGGAAACGGAAGCACTTATACGAAGACTTCAAAGGCACCGGATGCGATGTGCAATTCCATGCAGGGCAAGAAAGCTACCAACGCATTGAGTACTCGGTTCATAACGCAATTGTTCTCTTGGTCCTCGCCCTTGGCAGTATCTGCGAAGCCAACCCTGTTCCTGGGCCTGTGACAGACTACACTGTGGATTTTCGACAAGAAATGATACCTGGCCCCGCGGGATCGGACTATGGCCCTCACCCGCAAGGCAGTAATTATGTCACATTGCCCCCATTGACGGGTGGCCGGCGAACTGGAACGGGGAAACTTCCGAGACCGCAGGACAACCAAAACCTCAAAAATATTGATGTTATTCCTGGTCTGGCCTTTTACGCATACGCTACTCAGATTCTTGGAAGCATCCAAGGATCAAATGGCCTACTCCATATCCAAGCAGCCTTGTTAGCGGGACTTTATACAGGCCAGCTGGCGCACCCCTCCCAGAGTCACGGGTGGTTTCATCAAGCCTCCAGAGCTTGCGAAGTCCAGATTCGGTCGTACGTTTTGCCCTTTCCATTCAAGTGATAGTATGTGGTACTAACTTGATTCCCAGAAAGCGTTACAGGCAAATGCCTGATGGGCCTGTCAAAGACCTTTATGATTTTGCGTATTGGACATGTCTACAACTGGGGAGGTATGATGGCTCCTGCGATCTTCCCATTCCGTTTACTCCCTTGTACAATATCTTTCACATACTAATCTTATGCCTAGCGAAATACCAGCAGAGCTTGACCTTCCTGCTAGTGGTATATCGCGACTACAAGATTTTATTTCTCTACCAAAGGGTCGGTTCACCTTGAACCTCCCCAATGAAATTTCTGCTCCAAGTACAATGATTATGTTTTTTTACTCAGCTCAAATTTATCTGAGGAAGATTCTAAACTGTGTTCTCACGGATCTACACAAGGCTGATAGTAAGAAATAGACATCCGCAACTGTTTCCTAATTGAAGAATGCTGAGAAAATTGTCCACAGAGCAAAATATAACTCATTGGTCGTTACATATCCAAGAGGCTTTAAACACGAATCTCGAGTCGTGGCGAAACAGTCTTCCTCCAGCGATGAAGTGGAAAGACACCGATCCACCATCAAAGAATATCAATGTCGCTCGGATGCGAGCTATGTACTACGATGCACGTTACATCATTCATCGTCCTTTACTATATTACGCCCTTCACCACTATCGACGAATAGATCTTTATACGCCACCAGATAGCCTGCCTTTGGAGGATACTGCTATAATTATTTCTAAACGTCAGGAGCTAAATTCTTCGCTAAACTATAACCAGCGTGCTGCAGATTTGACACAGCTATCAAGCGACAGAGACCCTTTATCTAGGTTTACTGGAATTGCGCATCGCAAGGCATATTAGGTCTAAGGAGATATGTCACACTTCCTGGGTGCTCTAACGTATAGCCTCTAACGTTTAGTCAGTTTATAGGGCAAGGCGAGTCTAACATGATTCATGGCTACCAGCCATGGTTGTAAATCTTGAGAATTCTATGCACTTTCTTTTCTAAGGCATTATACCTTGCCATTCACCAATAAGTATTACGTGACAAAATGCCCCCGGTATGTGGCTCGTCTAAAATAGGAAAAGATGTGTACAAGCCTATGTTCCTCTCCATTCAGTAGCCCCACATTGTGTCTCAGTTAGTCTACTTGAAAGGGAATCCCAATCGGTGTCACATATGGAAGCGGATTTTGGTATGCGGTTTGGACGTTTTTCCAGCCAGGGGTAAGTATGGAACGTTGCATTGAGAAATTCGTCCTTCCCGATTTGGTATTCCAAATAATCTAGTGGCCAGCGTAGGTTCTGGTGGGTCACCTGTGGGTCACTACGTAGGGGAACTTTCTGATAGGAGCCACAGCGCTAAAGTATCCCTCCTCACTCAACACCCTCACAGATTGGTTTCTACTGCGCTTAATACGATGTACCAGACCACCTCCCGCCACGAACAAATTCTTTGTGCCTTAGAGATAGTGTCTAGCCTAACAGATGATGAGCTTCGAGAGTACAAGGAAGATATCAAGCCCGCGCACCAGCGACTAAGCCACCGAAGTCGCTCATTAGATGCCATGGCTTTTCTGAACAAAGCCTTGGAAGGGTTTCCGATTGTGGAAGCCTTTCTCCACGACCAAGGTGATCTGACACCAATTATCCTTCGGGCAGATTATGGTAGTGGCGATACCAATCCTATGAGTGCATTTATAACAGGAAGTACGGGTAATGATCCGCAGAAGTGGCTTTTGCGGGCTTTGGCCAGAAGGAGTACAGTTCGTTCTATGCTTGAGCAGCAGGCCAACACTATGGCGTTCCTTCGAGCGAATCGTTTGCCTAATACGACCACGGTTGCAAATTCTATTGGTGATAGTACAAAGCCAGATAAGCTCGAGAAATCTCTCGGCGGCTCAGGAATTTGGCTTATTCTCATGCCAGTGCTTTCGCTGTTCACCCATGTACCACAAGCGGAGATTACTGTAATCTCACAGCTACTGTTATACGATGAGCGCTTTCATTCACTCAGGAGGGCCATGTTAACATGGTCACGCTGCTTCGACCGATGCCAGGCGTTATTTGACCTCCAGATACGTATGTAGCGTCACTTCCCGGACAAAGTTACTAGCTACTAAGACGTGGAGACAGGCAGGCGCAATGCGCTGGGACAGAGATGACCACCCGGTCAGGAAGATATGGTGTTGGATAGAGACCTGACGATGTCTATGTATCAAATCCAGTGCAGCAGATGCTAGAGAAGCTAGGATAGCGAGTATAATACTAAGTGTCATGCTCGCCACTGGTCAAAAGATCGCCGGCATTGTAAGCGACCACAAGAAAGTCCAGGCTATTCCGGTCAAAATGCAGACCCACAAGATCCTCCGAATAACCCATCCACATTAATATACCACCCTTAGATTGGTTGTATTCAATCCAAAGTCCACCAGCAGTGATAAGAATTTGGTCAGCATGCAAGTGAATTTCATCCGCGTGCAACCCACTGTTCCGTAACTCCTGCTCCGATTCGATGTTATGGGACCCAGGGTAAACCTTGAACATTCCATTTTCCGGTCCAACTTTACCCCCTAAGGGTCGCCATATGGAGATCCCATCCGAACAAGGGTGGGCTCGCCTTAGCTGCGACTCATCCTCGCGCTTGTGTTTACCGGCAACGAAATGAGAAATAATAAAGGGGCCTTGTATCATAAGATCATGATCTCTGCCAAACCGCGCCACAAGATTGATGTCTAGCTGCGAAGAGTATCAGCTGTCAACTGAGATAGAAAGACAAGAAATTTAGAGAAGGGGTAGAGAGGGAAGCTACATTAAAACCAAAGTTCATGAACTGTATCCATAATTTCTTGGTTGGCACCCCGTATGTGCGCCAATCGAAAAAGCATTCGGTACCCGGATCGGATAGGCCATGTCGGTTGTTCCTCTCAACGGATTCTTTGACCTGCTGTACAAAGGTCCCGTTAGGTGCTGGTTTGCTAGCAATAACATAGTAGCCTTTGTTGTCCATTTTCTCAAGTTCTTCAATATTATCTTCATTATCTTCTTGTAGAAAGTCCCAAAATCCTCTGAATGGCATCTTGGCGGAGGGGTTGATGATGTAATCAAGGTCCAAAGTTTAACTCTGATTGGTTCAAGGTTATGAAGACTAATTTTGACTTGGGAGACAAGATCGGCTCCAAATGAGACAGGATATGAGATCTATTAATACTTTTTGAAAAGTAACGGTCATACTGAGTGGTCTGGAAAATTCCTCCTGTATTTTGATTATACTCCACCGAAGAACACGCATTTGATATTGAATGAATCAATAAGGCGCTAGTCATACGTTCTGTTTCTGGCTACCATCGATCAAACCAGGCGTTCCTCTATGCCCACGTTGGAGACTGCTTGGTAACCGTCCCAGTTTCCGAAGACAAATGGATGATGCGTAACCTTGATAGGATAGTCATACTCCCAAGGTAGATCCAACCTCGTTGTGCGTCTTCCCATTACACCATTCCATTTATTTAAGGCGTAGGATTATATATAAACGTTTTACGAACATTCTTGTAGCGGCAAGGAGCTCGAATATTTTATCTGATGAGAGAAGCCCCAATAATTCTTTCATGTACCGTATGGTTGCAAGGCGGCAACCTAGCCTCAACTATATGGTCGCAACAGCGAGGCCTAGAAATGGCTGATTAGGCTTTCCCGCTCAAGTTGCTTTCAAACGTTTCTCTATGCAATCAATCTTGTAACTTGAACAATGTATATTTCTCTTTGGCTAAACTAGTGTTGGATTATCTGAGCTCCAGCTCCATCATATGACCCTTGCGAGTTGAAAGGGGTTGTACCGATCTGCTCCAACGCCTCAAAGCAGTCTTCAAAGCCTAGATCATTAATTAGCTAGTCATCATCGCTTTCGCATTGCTTCACATACAAGAAAGTATGTCGTCCTCCCAGATTCCTCTTTCGTAATCGACCAGGCCAAAGCCCTCTAGAAAGTCAGATACATTGATAACATGGTCCGCTAGTTGCTTCAGCCACTCTTCCAGACTCTCTTTAGCGTTGCGGTCCATGTGAGTAGTCTGCCAAAGTGTCTTGGAAATATTTCCTCCCAGCTTTAGCCAACAATGATTGAAATTTTGCCAGAAGCCGATGGAGTCATTCTCGGTAGTCGTCCACTGGTTGTAATCCTGAATATCTACCGGTTCAGGGAATTGTTTTTGTTGGGCCTCCCAGAGACTGTGACCAGTTATCGTAAGCAACACCGATGCTGCGTTGAGGTCTTCCTCCCTGTTTAAATGCGATGCCTTGTCTATCGCTGCTTGACACATTTCAAATGCATCTGATATATAATATGGATTGAGAACTTGAGGTCTTTCATGGTTCGAGATGTACGTGGTATACAATTGTAGGTTTTCCAAACATTGACCGTAATCAAACAAAGTCTCAGGATAACTATTGTGAGGTTGCAGGGACAGATGGCTGGGTTGATACCAATGCATCATGGCTTTTTTGGTTTCAACTAAGGTATGGTGTAGTAGAAAGATGCGAGCTGACCACTCGTATCCCGGAAATGTCTGTTTAATAAGGATTTGAGTGGAAATAACATCAGGCGATCTAGACCGGCCACGTCCGGCGCCAGGGGGTGGACAAAGAAATCTAACCAGTGGATCCCATTTGGCCCAAGTGGGTTTATTTTCTTAATGAAAAATGGAAAAGAAAAGAAAAGAAAGGGGTAATGTATACATGCCCATCTGTATCTATGGCCCAGCTAATCTAAGCAATTAATCAAAATGGAGTCTTCCCTACTCTCAAGCAAACGCTGAATACCTATGAGCTATCCGTCATACTCGTCAGTGTATACTGCCGTCGTACGTTTTAGCCGCTGCTATCTAGTCTCTATTATATGATAATACATGGGCGGCTGGCTTACTGGCTACGTTAACTGAACTATAAAAGAATAATGTAATACGTATACAGTTCCCATTAACTAGATCGGGCAATTGTTATGACATTATACATCAAACAAAACTTGACATAATCCATTTCTAATTTAGCGTGGCGTGGCATTTAGGGGTTGGGAACAATATCCAAGAGCATAGGGTAGAAACCGATCTTGAAAATATCTGTAAAGCCATCGTCAATAAATAACAGATTACTGTACATAAACATACACAAGGACTAGATAGTGGCATCCTGTATGTATATCGCCTAGCAAGGGGTGAGGGTATGAATTCACCACCATCTGTAAAGCCACTGCTGCGCTTGACCAAGCCAGTCTACTCTTCTCGGACCCTTTGCCGAGGCAATACCTCCGCAAAGACATGCCCATCATATTCCTAGCGAGCTGTAGACCAATTTGAGATGCAGGTTCTCAGCTCTAATACCACTGGATGATATACCCGTGACATAGCCCTTTTGAGTATATTCACGTATAACAGTAGATCTATACGCCATCAGAACATGATTGTGTGCTTTGGCTCTTTAAAACTTACATCCACAATGCACAAGGGCACCGCCAGTGCTCTGTTCTATTTCCAATATGTTGAAATTGTTGAGATTGCAATACACAATCTTTCATTTTTTGAAGGCCGGGGTCTGTTTTGACGGCGTACGTAATAGTATGTTCAGGATCCCTATCACCGTGTTTATCCCACTCAATACCTGTCTCAGTTAGGCTGGCGCTGGTCTCAGTGCTCTGTTGCTCGAAGATTAAGAATCAGTGGGATTCGCAGCGTTCAGCTCGTCCAGGTGCACACATGACGGAGATTGTGCTTCTTGTACATTCTGCATCAATGGGTCTAGTCCTGCATTTGCTTTGTCAGTTATTCCTTTTATTGCTACTGCAGTGCGCGTGGAACATGCTGACTTGCCTTCGAAAAACCGATCGAAATCTCTCCAAGGAATCTCCAATATCCAATTTGATATCCCGTTGTAGAAATTTCAAGAACGTATCAGCATCTTCACCAGAGTTATGTATCCTCTCGTTCAGAAGTGGAAAGAAATGATTGTTCTCGAATGACTGCAATGTTTCCTCCATAGCCTCTGAGCTCATTCGCAAATAATCAAATCGCCGAGCTACATGTTTCCCCTCGGGTCCGTGGCCTCCAAGCTTGATGAACAAAAGTGCGCTTCGCTCGAATTGTCCCAGGAGGTACCATTGCTGTTGGTCCATAGTAAATGGAGAAACGAGGCTGACTCCGGGGATGTGGTTGCTGTGGGCTGTTGTCGTAACTATTTTCCTATTAACCAAAGAAGAAATTTACATTTCATTTGGTCTGAGAGTCGCGTTACACGTGAAATCAACACAGTACTGTACTTTTTTGTCCCTCTCATCACACGATATGTTGACCAAAACATTGGCATTGTACATTAAATCGTTTATTCCAGTCACTTGCCTGACCACACGATCAGAAAATGCGCGCAAAGTTTGGTCTCGCATCTTAACATCTCTAGGACCACATATAAGAACATGCACAGGGCAGTTTAATTTAGACGGGTCAAAGATATTGATGGTGACCGATAATTCATAGATTTTCCCATCGAGAATACATTTGTTGCCCCTTGTGCTCTGAAAACACAGAAGGGGCGTATCGACAGTGATAGGTTCGTCTCCCATTGCGTGGTTTAATTATCAAGGTGATATATTAGAAGCTGAGGCATAAGGAACAAGTCATTTGAAAGGATAGATACCTCCATTATTTTCTGATTTTTGGATTTTCTTAAATAAGATTCCTAGTTGCAGAAGTACTCAAGCAAAATCCAAAGGAGATCCCGAGGTGACCGTAAGTGCATTGTATCCGTAACATACTACTGTACATTTTTAGCCACACCCTTTCGATAGTTCTCCCGGACCTTGTTGAGATCCTCGCCTAGACTTCCGTGCTCGAACTTTCCTCTTGGCGCTTCATTAATGTATTTTCTGGTCCTGTACCGATGGATCACCTCCACGCTATGTAGTGGTAATATCATCATCAGAAACCTAATCTCCATTTCTCGTACCGCTATACTTACATCCAAAACCCACATAGGCAGAAGTCAGCCTTCCCCATTTGCTTAGTCTCATTGGAAGGATATGCATTGGCTTTCAGGTCTTGAAAGGAGCTCTTCGAATTGTCCACGTCGAAGATAAGATGAGTGGGTAGATCTTTTTCTAAACCGTCGTCGCTCCAAACAACACATGCCTCTCTCGTAGGATCCGCACGGTAAAGCTGCCTAGATCCACAAAATCTGATTATCAAATGTGCTCTGCAATATTTGGTAGAGGTGATCCAAATCTGGATACTAGACACGTTCTCTGAAGACATAG
Source organism: Aspergillus oryzae RIB40 (assembly GCF_000184455.2). Classification (NCBI taxonomy): domain Eukaryota; kingdom Fungi; phylum Ascomycota; class Eurotiomycetes; order Eurotiales; family Aspergillaceae; genus Aspergillus; species Aspergillus oryzae. The sequence goes on from NC_036442.1 coordinate 2,762,100, forward strand.
AGGATTCGACTAATTTTCACAGGCGGGTTTAATTGAGTACAAGACGTATAAATGGAGATGACTACCCTAGGTTCCTTAAGGACCATACTGGAAGGTCAATGTCTTATATCGTAACTTTAGTCAGTGGCTTGGAGCTTGACCATGAAATGTATAGAGAAATCTCAACACCGAACATGAGCAAATGACAGGACATAATAGGTGTATCAGAAGTGTATCAGACAAGTAAAAGTCCTATTCGGTATATTGCTTGTGTAAAGCCATTTACCGGGGATCGGTCCTCGAAGGACTATTGGGTTTGAATCAGCGGGAGTACAAGGCGTGATGGGATCATTGACAGCGGCTTCATTGCTTGAGGCAATATGGCGTGTTATTGCGTTCAGAGAATACATATCCACTATCGATATCTTCTCCCACTACTGTAGATGTTTCGGTGCGCTGGGGTGGACACATCTCCGGAGATAGCTGTAAACTAGCTGTATACGTAAATAGCCACATTATGCAGCAAACTTGAGCACAGCTAAAGCAATCAAACTTGATGTAATCTTGCCCTCTTTGAGATGTATTCTCGTTAAAATAAAAATACAATAATCGATTGGCTTAGCGACAGGAGTCATTCGGTGAAAGGGGTTAACATTGATTTGAAACTTTAGATGGCTGTGCTACATGTCGTTTACTGCTCGTGGAGTGGACCTCAGCCGTAAATTCGGAGGTCGTGATAATTTACGGCCCAATTAATCTAGAGGGTGGGCTTTAGACCAAAATTATATCTTGACTGTGCTAAAGGGCCAGGGCACAGATTCTATGGGTGGCTGAATTCTGTCGTTGTCTCGACTACATCCAGTCGATAGGGAAAATGCACTCTAAATTCGAAAAATGCCTGTGGATTTCGTGCAATAATTTATTATAACAAATTGAAGAAGTACATGCCTTCGGCAGGCTCCTAGTTTGCCGAAATCACTAATTCCTCACCGTGCCAATCGTTCAAGAGTCCCCTCCCAAGTGCAGACTTTCCCATCACGCCTAAAGAAACCCACTTCTCTTCAAACCGTACATCTTTTCCTGACGGAGTCACGTCTAATGGACATCGAACAGTGCGTCGGATCATATAGTAGACATCGTCGAAAGTAGCCATTTGCTCAACTATCTGCCATCGATCGTGGATTGGCGGTGGGAGGTTCCTGTCGGCATGCAACGGAATCTTTGAGGAATAACCTGCATCTGACTTCTCCAAGTCAGCTCTGTGCTTCTGATAGAATGTTCAGGGCATACAATAGTTGACTCTAGTTTGTCCACCGAGGTGATCTCAGAAGCACCACCCAGTGAATCCTCTATGCAGGATGTTGCTGCATTATTTTAGCACTGTAGTCTTCCGTAGCTAGTGTAAATGATTCAAACCTATGGAGAAGAGGACCTCCGAACCGTAGTTACACCAAATGTCCGCAAAAAGCATGTTTTGGGCAGAGTATTTTGGGGTGAGTCAATGACAGAGTAATGGCAATGATTATGGCAGATGCAGGTGCAAGACATAAAACCTGTTTTATACTAGGATATCTGACCACCAAAAACATGCATGTCATCCCGATCGCCTGGCATAGTGAGAGCCATATCAACATAGGCTTGTGCATACTCGGTTTCTACGTATCAGAACGCCCGCAACTCTTTTTGCCATAGTCGATTTGTCAACCGCTTCTGGGAGGTGATATGAGTCCGTCTCAAATTGTTAGCCCACAGCCATGGTTGCATTAATAGTGCATACCTCTTCGTGCGAGTTATTCTTTGCGGTAACTAGGCACATAAGTTGCGATTTTCATTTCCCGGTACTGTCGAAAGGGCAAGGTCACACCCTGTCATTGTAGAGCCACACAAGCTGTGCTCCTACCACTAGGGAGGCCGCTCAGACATCTCAGTTACACTAGCCTTGAGGTCGGGGCTCAGTTCTTTGGGTGTTTCATCCACTCTAGCTCAAGCTCTATCGCTCCGTTCTATTCATGTTCGGTGTTCCTTTTTTTCCGATATAATGACAAGTCATCTAATGCTATGATGTTTCCTCATGGTCTAGCCCAAAAAGAAACTCGACCAACAATCTCGCCTTAGATTCAGTAGATAACGATAAGCGTAGTCGTGAGTAAAGAGGGAATAGCCTGTTAAAAAGATTGCCGACCCAGCTTCACGAAGTATCGAGAGTAATTCATTGGCATGCATAACAGGGGAACAATATAAAGCGATCGATGATTTTAATGTTCGTATGCTGCTAATCAATCTTGTAGCCAATGAAACTACCTACTGAAACAGTCCTTATTTGGAAAATATCGACTTGTCACTCGCTCAGATAGGACGCTGGTGGATCTCGGCCAGGCTTCCCATTCTTGGAAGGAGTACTACGGTCTGTGCGTGCGTCAAAGAGCAGGGATGGGAGATGTCTGCTCGAGCAGACATCTCCCATCCCTGCATCTGAGTTCATTGGCAAATATTATCATTATTCTCTTTTCCATTCAACATGCCAAGTACGTCCTTACATCTGCTACCTTCTGCCCTTTGCTCCCAGAGAGCATGCTTAGGAGGAAAGCTGGAGCTGGTAGTAAGTAACAAGTCATGGAAATACACTCTCGGGCGATATCCTCAGATCTTATGTCAAGCCAGGCTACACTAGAAAGATATTATGCCAAATTTTACAAATTATCGAATCGCAGTGTGTAGTTTAATGGTGGCTGTCGCGGAAAGGCCGGATTATATTGACCTTATCAGGAATTGTACTCACCAATGCTTCGTACTATTACTACCACACTCTGGTTTTTTGTCGGCCCAAAGATTAGGCGGAAGTTGGCTCTTATAGTCCGCGCAGAACTTTGGGTGACCAAAATTTTTCTCTTTCGTGACTCTGCTTGCATCTCTACATTGCGGATTTTGTCTTTAGGCGTTCGTGGCATTCGGCAGTGGCTTCGTAGAGCGAATCAGAAAAAGGAATAGCCAGACTTGACTAGAGTCTCTTTGGCTCTCTTTGTGAGTCATCTAATGGGATTCAGCCAGCAAGCGCCATCTAAGCTGTGACGTCTCTTGCATTTCGCCTCGTCTAACGGCACCCCTCCTATTCTCAACCTTCTCAACAGGCTAATTCTGCCTAGTGCTCATTGGCGAAGCCTATACCCTGGCGCTAAGGGAAGTCACCAGATACTGAAACTTTAGCAGACTGCTCACCCAAGAAGCCGCTTTTGATTGGCACACGAACTGAGGTACAACTTGGATTCCATGTGTGATCGGCAAATAGCTTCCTATTCAAGGAGATATGAATATCGGCGCCTAATCTCGAGCCGCGACCAGCGACTCCACATGTTGATGTGATATGTTCATCACTTTGGAGTCTTTGCCTGCAGCCCGCCCTGGCGCTCGGATAACTTTCCGATGGCTACTAATTTATCACGCTGATTCTCTTTATTCCCCTCGGTTTAAATGTGAAGTAAATTCCTCCTCAGTCTGTTCACATTGAAGCTTTCTGTGTATCAATTTTCCGAGGAGCTCATGTTCCGCATCTGAGTAAGACTGAGCCCGTTGGCTGTTAGGGAATCAACGGGATGCTTCTGCTCTAGCTCTTGCCCTTGTTCGGAGCCCTCTGCCTGTGACAAATGTCAGTTCCAACGCAAGGGTTCGCTGCCCACGGCCCCCGTAGACAGATGCTTGCTCAATATCGCAAGCAGCCAGAGCGACGAGTCTTACATGTACAAGTAATACGATAAATAGTAACCATTCGACTATATTACTTTAGAAGACGGTATAGGTTTCCTAGTCTTCGTCACTGTTATTCTAGTTTTAGATGAGATACGTTAAAGGCTATCATTTGGCAGCCTGTCCAAACCGGAGTTTCCCCGCTTCCACGTAACCTTCTTGTACCAGCGCTAATCAGTCGTAGGGTTACGATTGCTTTCCAGGCCGCTAGCGTACCATCCCCCTACAACCAGCTAAAAGCCATTCGTGATACATTACATACATAATAATTTTCTCCTCTTCACTACTGACTAAACTCAGGAATGCAAAACGAGGTATGCAGACTTTTGGTTCTCCTCCCCAATAATTTATTGACAGCTTGCAGTTAAACCAAGCGATACGCAGTAACGTTGCTGAGCTCGAGCGAATTTTCCGCGATGCTGGGTATAATGTCTGTGATGCTTTCTGTTGCAATGGTATAAATCATAGCTAACGATGTCGGCTTAGGAGACAGGTGACATTTTAAAATCGATTTCGGAATCACCTGATCAATTTTTCTCTCTTCACCGAGTCCTTTCTAGGAAGCTTAGACGGCAACGAAGCGACACTACGTTTTCGAGTCGCCGTACATGGTTCGCCGACTATAGATCGCCAGATGGAAGGAGCCTGTCTCATAAGCAAGTCGAAGCTCTCGTTTCTGTGACAAAGGGCTGGGAGCTCCCAGAGGACGACATCCGGATTTTACGCATATGTCTGACATTGTGGACTGGGGTGCCGAGCGTCTTTTGCGATGGACAGGCCCCAGATCAGAATGTCATTATACGTTTTTATAATGATCTGCAAAGGATGGAAAAAGATGACCCTGTTAGGCGGTTAGTGTTGCTCATGAACTTATCTGCTGATGTCAAACGACAGCAAGATAAGTTGGGCAAGGAAGGGCAGAAAAGGCAGAGGTCTCGTAAGGCACCGTCTAAGATCTCAGATGATTGCAACCGTGACCCTGTTTTTTTAACTTCTTCTTTGCGTTGCTTAACTCGAAGCTTATGGCCGGGGTTGGAGGACGATGAGCTGGCAAGAAGGCGGAAATCGCTATCAACAAGCTCCCTTTTTGGGTGGAAGTGGTTGCAACTAGACTACCCTGAGATTACTCTTTCTCTTCGGCATGCCGCTGCAATGAAGTAAGCATTTTCTCTCTGCGCCCGACAGTTCTAACCATCTGTAGGTACGAAAAGCGCAAATGGAAGCGCATTGAGCTTCACGCAATCAACGCGTACGTGGAATCATTACCGCAGTTCCGTATACGGGACCATATGCAACGAGCCTGGAATTCAATTGTGCGCCATTACTATGGCGACAGTGACCCGCCAGAGGAGCTGGTTAGGCAGGTCGAAGTTATTCCAGCATCTCTGGAGGGCAACATAGCGGGCCGGCACGTTCGAAATGCCCGTACAGCGGTTACCGAAATAATACCTACAAGCGACCGACGAAACGTCCAATTCGAACTAGAACAGACCTCAATGGAGCGACTACAAAGATTGAATCAACAGGCAGACACATCTCCGGAAGAAGAGCAAGCTGCTAGAGTTCTTTCAACAATCCAAACTGGCTCATTTCTTCATCTACAGTCTCATTCGATCCCCATAGCTATGTCGAACACTTGCCCCTCCCGTATTAGCTCTTCATGGACATATCATAGAAACGAAAGCGATTTACATGATCGCCGCTCCGATTTAAGTTCCGTTACGAGCGATAGGCCAGTCTTGCCGCAACATGAGTTTTACCAAACAGACGAGGCACCGCACATAGAGATGAATAAACACGCAGACGGGCTGACCAGCACAGAGGGGACGCAAACCCAGACTACCATGACAAGAAATGGCCAACCAGTGTTACCTCCCTACGGAAGTGGCGACGCCTGGGCAGCCGACGGAGTTGAAGGCAGAACCACAGCTGCTAGCTTTTTGACAAATGAAGTGCTAAACCTGCAATATAGAAGCCCTGGTTTCTGGGATGGCACCGACCAAGTTCCAACAACGGCCTCTAATTACCTTCCTGTCACTATACCAGTCTGCGGCGAGGTAGATGCATGGGCGAGCTGTGAAAATGAAGGATCTCAATCTGGTCATTTTAACCCACAAAGCTGGACACAGCAAACTGCATCCTTTGCGGCATATGGAACTTCGGATGCGTGGGCCACACAGCCCTTGGCGAGTTTCTGGTCCTCATCCTAATTTCGTATTTCGTGGATTATGTCGTGATTTCATTGAGAGGTGCGTCAACGAATGCTTGAGAAACGAAAGAAAAGCTAAATTAAATAATGATGCCTTTGAAGATCATACCAAATCAAGAATAATAAATAAAGAGATTCCTCCTCCTTTGTCATTAAGCTTCAAGTCTTTATCACCAGACACAAGAACATACTCGCCATGGTCCAACGACGTAGTCTCCTCCAATATGGGAAGCCCATTATTCTGGTCCACATACTCCAGCCCAACAATCAGCAAGTATTTCCCGGGAAAGGGCCTTTCGATAGTGCCACTGTTTTTTGTCCAAACGATCGCAAAGGATTCAACGACGTTTTCCAGCGGGTTATCCCGGAACGTTCCGCCCGTAACTCCAGAAACATAGTCGAGGTTGCCTTGATCCTTCTTGTGTATCAGTAATATTCATCTCATGACATTAAAGGTCATACCTTCAGCCAGCATTCCACGACTGGATTAATATCATCTTTGGTCGCTGGGGGAGCATAAAGCCACGCATACTTCTCGTGCGAGCTACGGGAGACCTTTGATCTCACTTTCGCTGCTGCAGTTTTTGCAGCAGCCTTTAACGGTGATGAGACAGGCATCTCCTTCTTTCCGATCAACGTACACTCTAAATGCTCTTGAATGACCTAATCTGTCCGGCGTATAAATCTATCGATTGATCGTCACCAAAAAACTGTTAGAACTGCGCGCATTGTGTTCGTAGGAAACCACAATCCGCGGTGCAACATCTGCTAGGTTCATTCGAGTAGCTATGCGGACAGTTCCATGTTTTGCACTTACTAGACCTGAGTGAATGGCGACTTAAGACCCTGTATAAATTTGCGGTTTGACCGGGTGACCGTGTGAGAGATCCCCCGCCGGTAAATATATGTTCCGGGCCGATATCGTTGGGCATCAGAAAAGTCGAGAAAATTCGATCTGAGCAATTACCTGGAGGATTGGCGGGGTCCATTCCTACGCATATGCTCGGGTGGGTTGATTCTCCACGGGCGACATTGTGGCCAGATGTACCTCAAAGTAACTCCATTATTATTAAAAACAAGATGCGACCGTTTTGCATCCGAGGTGTACAGGAGTACTAGTGTAAGAGGGACAAAAAGCGCGAGCTGTTGTGGAAGCGCTTGGATGCTCGCTTATTCTGATAGTGTAGGTTAGCCTGACCGTAAACTTACTGTTTGACCAGCGTGGACTGTTTCGGTTCTGAGCGCCTAACGCAGAAAAAGTATCTAATCAATATCAAGTTTTGAAGGATTGCGCTTTCTAAAGACTCATTCAATTATTTTAACGTTTCTTCTATTACATAGTTTGTAATGGTTAATATTTCAAATCTTACTTCATACTAGTTTTCTTTCCTCAGCTAAGCGTTGCTTCTCTTGCTTCTCCTGCTACCGGCGAAGCTTTTCTTGCTTTTTAGAGGTTAGCAAGCTCTGTAGCTGCGTCTTTTCATTCTGAAACTCATATAACGACGGATGTCTTGGGCAGCAAAGACTTCCCTTGCATAACGTCCCAGATCATGACATGTGATAGATGCTCTGTCTATATTAGGATTGCGCTTCAGTTCACTAATTACTAGGATATGCGGCCGACGGGTACTTTTATCGGCTGATTCTAGAGAAAGAATAAATCTAATATCTAGCCTCTGAGCAGGGGTAGACCTTTGAAGTGGCTGATGTGGCCAACCTAAAACCTTGCGATGATTTTTCGGGGCAGAAACATTTTCTGTTGCAATTTCGTAAAACCTTTCAACCTTTGCGACTAACCAATCCAGGACCTGCTTTTCCTCTGCAGATTGAGGCCAGTCACGCCAGCCAGCTGTTTCCCTGTATAGAGGATCATCCCCCTCAATGAATCTATGGAAGACAGCAGTGCCAGCTTTCTCCAGATCTTTAACTCCTCCGAAGAATGCCTCCTCAAATCCAGGTACATCCGTGTATATTGAGCCTAGTTCCTTCTTCAGCACAGGGTCTATGTCATCCCGACGTTCATGCGAATTCGAGATCATGCTTGTAGAACAGGAATACGGCATTTGCTCGACGTACGGTGGCGGCCTTGGGTGGGGGGGCGTGGTTTCTGCCGCCGCTGCGTAGAGTTTATCCCAAATGACCTCATCAAATTCTCTGTTGAATGCCGCGATTGATAAGGGCAGAAGTCGCTCCAGGTTGAATTCGTCGGAGTTGATACTCGAGCATAACCTGGATAAATCATTAAAAAGGTTTTTGTGGGCGCCAACTACAGGGGGCAAGGCGCGGGAAGCGGGAAGGGCCTGCAATGCCAGTATTAGCCAGATGCACAGGCTCTGAAGAGCTAATTCACGGTTAGATACAGTCATTTGTCCTTAAAAGAATAAGTACCATCATGATCAAGCTCGTGTACAGATTGGACGGAGCAAGGAAGACCCGAACTTCTGCAAGTCGATACGAACTCGTCGCGGAATGCATTCAATCCGTCGCCAATAGGCCTAAATTCAATGATTTCCCTCTTAGACAGCAGAGCCATCCTGAATCTGGAGGGGAAAAATGAGTGTGTTTCTGAAGTATTCCTATGTCTGGAGTAAATTCATTGACAAGAGCAAGGAGCGAGGAGCGAGGCCCAAAGGGCCTCTAGAATGGGAGAAAAGGTATGTAAATAAGATACATATCTGGAAGTATCAAGTCTCCTATATATGACGCGCCTCTCGGAGCTTCGATTTCCTTGCGACGGCCTCGGCCTCGGCCTCATATTTGTCCGCGAACACTGAAATACGGAATCCAAAGCCACATACATTAACGGAAGTTCATCAGCTAATAACCGATTTAGGCCTAGCTAAATTGAAAATGACAATACTAGCGGCAGCCTCAGGCAAATTCGCCCAGGCGAACCTCTGATTCAAGTACGAGGTATTTGGTCGACACACAAATTGCCCCACATACCATAGGTGGCTCAACCCGTGACAGATTAAGAGAAAGGGCCCAACTGAAGAGGAAGAGAGTGATCAAATTTTCCATTGTGTACGTAAACCTCGCGAAAGGAGTAGTCAAATTGTCACAGGGCATACAGCTTCCTGGGCCATAGTTGATGGTGTTTTATTTCAGAGGAAGATTGGTTGCTGTTCATTACTTCTGTAAACCTGAGGGTTCATATACAAGTTAAACATCGGACTGATTTCCAATCAATCTGATCCTTATACGGAATTTAGTCCGTACCTGAAGCTCTATAGTTCACCTGGTCGAGCCTCAATTCACAACAGACAAGGTTGAAAATAACAACGTGGCTTTGGAATGAACTGGATGTGTGCATGGCTCTATACGATGGACCACGTATGATGATACATAAGCTACAACATACACTCACGTCCTGGGGTTAGAGGCTAGCGTAATCACATTCTATTTTTATATTGTTCCAGGCCGATTGATTACCCATTCTTAGACCATCCACCATATTTCCTAACAGCAACAGATACTCAACAACCAGAAAATACAAGCCACCACGGAGAATGAAGAAGCCAGCCAGCTAGTTGCTAACATTTTCTGGCCCAAGCTTGCATTAATCCCCGCAGAATAGAACACAGATTCAAGGACACCGACAAGTGAGACATACACCCCCGTAACTGTTGCTGACCCTGCTATATTAGAAACCATCGATATCTAGATACGGTTAGCGCTTAAGACCACGTTCTTAAGCTTGAAACTACATACCATTGCGCATATACTGATCAAGCAGCTTCCCCAGCCGGAGACTATGGCCGTTAATCCCGTAATTAGGGTGAGTACAGTTGTGGTAAGTGCGGTTATATAGGTGGCGCTTATTCCCTTCGATGCCACCTTATACACACCCACTACCTTTTCGACCTCGCTAGGAAATATCTTCTCTGCCCATGAGCTCTCCAGCCCGAGTACTTCAGTAAAGTTGAACCAGAAGGACGAGCTTGGAGGTGTACATTTCCTGACGGTCGAACCAGTTCCATTGAAGCTCCCTTGGCAGTATCCCCAAAGCCCAATGATGTAGAACCTCTCTATATTGGATTCTATCTTGGCAAGTTTATCAGAAACATCCTGAGCCTGATTTTTTGCTTCATCTACCGCATTCCCCACCGCTTCCATCACACCATCAATGGCGTCGTTGCCTTCATTCTGGGCAGTGTTGCTTGTATCCTGCAGTGTTGACGAAACATCTGAAGTAGTCTCTGCTACCGCGGCTAAGGAATCATCAAAGACTGACCGTTGTGAGATTAGTCCCGTTAATTTCTTCTCTAGAGTTGATCCAAACCCCGTTAAGTTGGCCTGCACAGTCAATTGCTCGGTTCCATGCTTTCCAACGGAGTATTATTATGCACTGACCTTCATAAAATACAGTTCACTTTGAGGAGACGATGTGTGGGTACAGCCAATACCCACGAATATAAGACATATTAGGCTAGCAACTGAAAAAACATAAGGCAAGACGACACATAGCGACTTTCTTGTCTTACCCATAAGTCATAAAAGTCCCGCGCTCTGGCAACGAAGCTGGTATATTTGGCGCCCTAAGAAGCGAGTTACTAACAAGAATAGTCTTCAGTTATTAACTTAAACTTCAAATTACTGCTTGCATATACCTACAAGCAGCGTTTTGTATTTATATCTTCATATATATTTACCCCCTAGGCGATGGTTGCTATAGTAGCTAATAGGTCTTCAAGCTATGGCTCTATTATCTTAGCACACCGTTAACCCTCACTATATAACAGTCTCGAACAGGTGAGGCCTACAGGCCTGTTTTTAGATCCTGTAGGGCCATAAGAGAAAGAAGGAATGTGTACAGCAGGATATCTGTAAACATCCGCGTTCCATCTCTATACATTAGGAGCATGAGACAGCAGCTTTTTCTTGTAGTTTTAGCTTACATTAGTAAGGGCATCTTGCATTAGGCATCCTTCCATTGCAGACGGAGATTCTATGTCTACCCCCCTAATTTCTTCCCACCCGCTCTTCTTTATCCTATAGCAAATACTCGAAGCCGCTTGTCAGATACCACAGCAATATATTCAGAATTAGCTTTTCTGGCTTAGTCCCGACCTCATTGTGGGCCATGATACTTTATTACAGGGACCCATATTACCGATGTATCGTATTGATCCTTTTTTTTTACACTTACATTTTTAGCATACAGTTATTTACCTGTCATATATTTACGAATGTAATCTTGCACAGCCACATTGTGGCTTGAAATTTTCTGTTACAAAACAGAACACGATACAACGATGGAGCATAACGAGCCAATACACACTGTTTGTATCAGTCCTGTTAACTGCCTCCGCCAATGGGCCGTATGATAGGTTGATTGTCCATACTCAGGTTATTCAGCGCCAATATTCGATTTCCGAGTCCGAATAACGATTTTTATGATGATTACCGACCGATATGCCATAGCCCTAGATATTTAACCTTTTTACCACCCAGAACACCAACTCTACTGTGTCCTAAGTGCTGCGTAGCCATCTATAGCCATGTGTGCGATGAATAAAATGGTGCGCCAACTGCTTTTTAGATAGTGGTAGCGAATCTTCATATCTCCCTGTGCTAGCGTCTGTTGTTAATAGAAAAAATACGCGTATCTCGAACCTCTAGCAATTTGTAATGGCATAAAGGCAAAGCGCGTATGGAACATCGACAGATGGTATTTGCCTATATAAACTCCTTTCCATCGATAAATGCGGTGCATCCTGATAACATTCACTCTGAGAGAGATATATATGATTCTTCTTAAGTTGCCTCGGTCCTAGATTAAATTCACATAAAGTATAAGTATTATTAATAGTCTGAGCTCGCGCCCATACTCAAGATTCTTGGAGTGTACACTCTTCCGCTACTCACGAAAGATCCATTCCAGGACCACGAGTGTTAATTCTTCTCATTCATCCCATCCTTAGATCTATGCTTAGATGCATATATATAGCTGTGGCCCTTGATTCTGGTCTTCAGTTGCCATGAAATTTGCCGATTATGGCGATCTTGGACATAGTAAGCGAGAACTCTTTGTACAATCATCAACAGGCCTACAGGTAGACTTTGGCTCGAGGAGCTTTTATCAGGAGCTGGTATCAGTGCCACATGTCTCGGTGTTTATGTGGGTACTGCTTAAAAAAGTCCTTTCATCATAAAAGTGGCAACTTCTCCGAGGTTTATTGTCATGCCATCGTAAGTCTGGCAGTGAATGTGCTGACAAGTAGCGTTGAAATTCATGCCGCGCAGGGTTACTATATTTACTTATGCCCTAACCGTTCCTCGACTTCGCATAAGAAGATATCACCTGTTCTTCCCCGATACAGTCACCATAGTTCTTCTCAATGTAGGGCTCTGACTTACGAGGTCTCAAGAGCTGGTTTGCTTTTATTGTAAGTAACCAGCAAAATAAATTTAGGAAAGGCTCTACATACTAGCGAGGGGAGAACCGGGCATTAAAACCGCCGTACGGAGGATATCTGATGTGAAGACGGAACAGCTATGCCCGGAGGCCCAATATCCTATAAACAATTTGGAAGACTAAGTTGGATCATATACTTTCTGACTTGATTTGATTTACACATGTGGAACTGTTAAGCCTGGACTTATGAGTGCCTTAGACAAGTGGGAAGCTCTAGTGAAAGTACACTAAAACATCAAACCAATTACCTAAAAGCATCCCTTGTCAAAAATGAAACATGTCGGATGTTTTTAAAAGCTCTTTGCAGTACGCAAGTCTCTCTTGCATTGCGAATCCCACTGCGACAAGGGCCCATCAAAGTTCCATCCGTATGAGCATTAGCGACTCTACGCCATACCATAAGTGACGTTTGGCTCTAGATGGACCCAGTGGTGGAAAGACCTCAGAATTAGGTGCTACGCGTTACGACGTTTAGAGATAGGTGACTATACGTATTCTCACGTTATGAGGGTTAGCTTAGAACGATTAATACAATCACAGTTGGCTTTCTACTTCCAGAACAATAATCCATATGTACCACATCATCACATTGTGTAGCATGTCAACCAAGGAGCGGTAGAGTCCTCTTCACTGTATGGCTTAAGCTGATCAAAGTTCGTATTTTACGGTGCAGACGACGTATTCACATGGAGAGCAATCACGATAATTAATTTATTTGAGATTAGAAGCCATTCAGTGAGGGACTGTGTATTAGCCGAAACTCTTAACGACGGCCATACATGTCGCTTACTCGTCATAAAGTGGACCTCAGTCGCAGATCTGGAGGCGTCCTGATGTTTATGCCCTCAGTTAATTGTTGGAGTGATGGGCTTGGCGCTATGATTTTTAGTTAACCTGCCGTCCGAAGTAGTCGGCTTTAGCTGAGCGATCACGGATTGGCTCCGGAATTGATCCCGGATCGCTCCGGCGCACTAGTTCAATGCTCCGGGAGCACTCAGCACACGCACTCTTGTCTATCCCCACGCTCCGGGAGCAATCACTGAGCAAAAAGCGGCCCTGAGCTAGTCCCGTTCCGGAAAGGGAAAGTCCTAAAGTTTCCGCAGAAAAACAATACGGTAGTGATAGAGGCCGTTAACTGCCTCAAAAACCGAACCCGAACCCGAACCCGGAATGATCTCAAAACACTCCGTACTTGAGGTAGAAATCGACAACGTGCAAGTTGCCTAGAACAATCTGTTGACGTATTGATCGCCAACAGGTTCCTTGATTAGTCAAAATGTCCCAAATAGATTAATCCTAATGCCTCACCCTTTCATGCCCCATGATCCTATATGAGCTACATCACATTATCTCAGGGTAATTGACCTCTAGTTTTCAGTGATCACCCGACCGTCCGTCACGCTGAACATCCTCTACTTCTTGCACTGCCGAGTCTGCTAAGCAACTAGTTGGGCCGAATTTCATGCTCCTAGCCATTCCAATCACTTCGTTTTCTGGTGACTGTTCTTTCTGCTCTCTCAGAAAGTTGAGGACATCGTCAGGAAGCACGACGCCTGCTACTTCCGCGTCGTGGTATACCTCGAACATATATCTATCAGTAGCATCTTTAATGATGCCCCCAAGTCGATATGTAGCGGTATTCAGATCGTCAACCACGCTGTCCCGCTCGTCATCGGCTATGAAGACTTGTTGGCCAAGAACCTTGGACCATAATCCCGGAAATAACAAAAATACCATAGCACGGAACGCATTGTAGCCTTCCAATTGTTTAAAGTGATCTTGATGATAGTCCTGGTCGCCATAGTCAGCACGTACCACTCCCTGGTTATTGTGCCAAGGACAGATGTCACTGACAGGAATCGTAAACTCTGGTGTGAATGATAACGGCGTGAGCCTATACAAGATGCAGTGACAGTAAAGATATCAGTAGGCAATGTTAATCAAAGGCTCCCATTTCATTGTCAACCGGCGACAAACTCTCTCTATAGACGGCGTGCCCCCATAAGACTTTTCTGGCCTCATGAGCGTGCTTTGCTTTTGCTTCTGCGAGGCCTCCCAGAAATTGGGGCTTTTATAGCCTCACCTGTGAAGGGTATGCCGTCCGCGTCTATGGTCTCATAAGGAGTATCACCAGGCTCTACTCATCGGAATTTCAGGAGGCAGCGGGAGCTATATAGGCTTCAATTAGCTTGGCTATGCTGTGCTGAGTCTTGTGATAGCTCACCAGGTGGTATATGTCCGGCGCTTTACGCTTTCAACCTGCTTCTCTTTGCAGCGGATACACCTGTAGTGGCTGAGGTGTATGTAAGTGCTCATGACAAAAGAAACTTTAAGCCCTCGTCCTGATGTAATATGAACATCCCAAGTGTCGCTGTCAAGCTTGGTACTTCCATCCCAGCTCCAAAGCTCCAGATGAGCTTTGCGTATCAAGTCTAGTCTAGGAAGGCGCTTGTCCTAGAATTTGTGTTGAAGAAGCTTCAGGAATGTCTACAATGACCATTCAGCCTTGACCAAGATGTCCGATGGTCATATATACCTCTGGGGAAGAGCTAAAGTCCAGTGGGAGAAAATAACACTGATCTAGGCCATCATCGGTACCGGTATGTTGGCCAGGGGCCCCTGTTTCCCATGGGTACCCCAGATTTTTTTGGCATCAGGGAATGGGGAAGGTTCTAATGGTTGTTTTAAAGCAATGTCAGATTCTCAACCTGGTTGCGCAGCTGCATTTGCCCTTGCTTCTAACCGAAGGTTCATCCCACTACACAGTCGGATATATATTGACGTCTCCAAAAGCATGTCACATTCTTCAGCGTATGTCTTATATCATTTTTAGTTCGCATGCTCTGGGCTAATGTTGTATACACGTTGTCCGTCATTGTACAATAGAGGTGCGCTAGCCGCTTTTAGTTAGACCAAGCATGATCCACTCGTCCCGCCCCAAAAGCCCACCAGCCTCCAGATAGCTTTAGTTGTTCTAAGTTTCTCTTTTCCTCTGGCTGTCTTCCCAGTACACTCCGTTTACTGAATTTCGTTCCTCTTTCCTTCCTGACCGTAGAACTTAGATATCGTATGATACTAAGCATTCGTACCATCTTCTACGATATCTACGATCATCAAACTCCGTCCCCGACATGGTGGGCCGGAAGATCATCTCGACAGTTGTATGTCCACTACAGTAGGCTTTGAAGCTCATAGCCTTTTGCCAGTAATGGCGACTGCGATCGCCAAACGCAAGCGCGCGAGAAAGGCATGCATCCCATGCCATCAGCGGAAGCGGAAATGTGACACCGTGTATCCTTGCGGCATGTGCTCCACTTATGGATACAACTGCAGGTACGCTGATGACACCGCTGATAATACGGGTGGCGGCGTACTTATTCCATCCTCAGCAAAGCGCGTCAGCCTCGACAGTGAAAGTCGTCTGACCAGCCGGGCCCCCACAGCGCGCAGTCCACGCAGCCGGTCTCACATGGAGCGAGGCTCCCGCGAAGCCGACGGCTCGTCGACGGAGAGTCCCACCATTGTGGCCGGGGCCTCCCCGGGCATCTTTGACGAGCAAAAGTTCAGATACTCTGGGGCGTCAGCGGCCATGGCTTTCCCACACATCCTGGGTGTGGCCCTTGGCTCCGACAGTCCTCCCAAAATGCGGTCCTTTGCCTACAACTTTGGCATTCGCCCCGAGGAAGCATCCAACGCTCACGGCTTTCTGGGGAATCTCATTTCGGAGAAAGACCTCGACTTTTTCTCAGGAGTGTACTTTTCAATATTGGGCCCCATTGGCGACGTGATTGACCCGAGAATTTACGCCCAGCGATGTCGGGAGTACTATCATGGTTCCGGCAGGAACGCTGTCGCCTTTGCCGCTGTGGCCGCTGGTGTGGCCGCTCTCGGGTCATTCCTATCTCCCAACAGACACCCGCGGGAGTCTGACCTGGTGCAGTACGCCAAAGCCATTCTCGATGATCCGGCCTCTATGCGATTGCATGGTATCGATCATATCGTCGCGTGGGGCATGCGAGTGTTTTACCTACGGGCCACAACCCGCCCCAGCAATGCTTGGATCGCTTCGTGCACCCAAATGCACCTCTGTGAAGCGATAGGGCTGCACGAGGAAGAGAACATCAAGAAGATGGCATCCATCGCCGGCGCCGCGGTTCATGGACATGATGCGGACCGACTGAGGAGGATTTTCTGGATCTCGTGGGCTGGGCATATCATGCTTTCCTATGAGTACGATCGTTCGCCTGTACACTTTCGGGCCGTGACTTGCCAGTCTATCATTCCGGTATCAGGGTCCGTTGCTGACCAATTCATTCAATTAGTCCAGATTATCCCATCGCTCAACTCTCCGTTTCAGCTCGAATGGCAGTCCCCAGCTCCGAGTGACGAGCTATTTGAGCGTCTCAAGGTATTGGGTGGGCTCCAGACCACCCACCCATTCTTGGTGGTGACCAAGGCGGACATTGCGTTCTGCTTCTATCGTCGCCTTTACCAGCTCAAAATCCGCATACCAGACGAAGTCATCAAGCTCGTCATTGATAGCGGCAACGCCGCAGTGGAGGCAGCCGAGCAGCAAGCTAGCCAGGGTCGTCTGTTTTGGAACGTCATCGGCAGCGTCTTCCAGTATGCCTGCATCCTGTTGGCCATCGACACGCCGGCCGCCTCTGTCCATATTGGTGCTGCCTTCAAGGGCTTGGAGAACTTAGTCAAGGCTGTCGATACAGGGCTGACGCGTGAGGCGTTATCTATGGCGCGGCATCTACTCAGTCTTAATATGGCGAAGAAGCGAAAAGAACTTGCTCAGTTGGAAGCTGTCGAGGCGAACTATCAATTCTTTCCGGCGCAGCCGGCATCCGAAACCAACACTGCTGTGCCAGATATAGACTGGGACGTGGACTGGGACCAATTCTTTATCGAGCCATATCTATCGATGCTCGGTCCTGACATTCAGGTATAGTGCCGCGGGGTTCGTTGAGTATTGATTGACCTCACTCAACGGATATACCCTTTGTAAATTACCAAGTCATGTTGTGGTATTCTGGGATGACCTGATGAAGCTCAGCATTGTATTTATGATAGACTATAATACCCAAAGTGTTCCTCTTGCCTTTGCCTTGTTCCTGTATTATGTTCTTAGACCTCTCGCCAGGTGTTCGCCCGAGTGTTGGGTAGGCCCATAGACCTATGACGCCGCACCGCGAAACGCAATGGAGTATGTGAGTCTATGCTCCTGTGGGAGTTTCGATTCTTGTCGTTCTAGAGGTTGAAGACATACTCGAAGCTCCATCAGCCCGTGGGTCCGTAAGTGAATCATCATTTCAATTCGCCTTGTGCGGTTTTATGTGCGGCGATTGCGGATTTAGTCGCCTAGCGCCGCACCAGCCTATCAGGCAGCGTTAGGGGACCCCTGCGTGCGGCTGCTGCGGCGGAGAAGCGTGGGCTTATTAATTTGGCCGCCTTCGCCCGGTGCTACCACTATCTCCGGACGAATCAAGATTGAAGTTCGCACACAATCAAGTCGGATATACTACTCTACAATGTAAGATCTTTCGTCCGAGATTCTCGAGTACGATCAAATATGACAAGGCTGCGAAGAGAACCTTAGAGAACTACAGCACTCGAGATTGTGTCTGCAAAGTATAAATAGACGGGCATCCTCTGCTGCAGAGAAGGGTGGTCAGACAATACCACTTCACTCTCTCACAAACATAAACACCTCAACCGCATCATTCGACCATAACACCAGCCATCAATACATTCCCAACGTCCAACCCAATCATAATGCCCAAATACGCCAAAGACCAGCCCATCGGCTTCAAAAACACCATCGAAAGAGTAGCCATTGTCGGCGTAAGTGAGCACCTCAACAACACCACATATACTAGAAAACTAACCAAACACCCTTAGGCTGGAGGCACCGTTGGATCGCACATTACGAACACCCTTCTAAAGACCGGAAGACACACAGTCACGGCCCTTTCCCGCAAAGACAGTGGTAACAAACTCCCCGAAGGCGTCCTAGTCGCCCCAGTCGACTACGATGACGAGGCCACCCTTGTAGCCGCCCTCAAGGACCAGCAATTCTTGATCATAACCATGGCCCCCACCGCGCCCCGCGACACCCATAGCAAGCTCGTCCAGGCGGCCGCCAAGGCCGGTATTCCGTACGTCATGCCTAACGGGTATGGCGGCGACATTGAGGACATTAAACTCGGCGAGGAAACGCTGCTGGGGCCCGTAGCCAAGGCTAACAGGGACGAGATTGAGAGGCTCGGTATGCAGTGGATCACAGTGTGCTGTGGGTTCTGGTACGATTACAGCTTGGCGGGTGGGGAGGCGCGTTTCGGGTTCGACTTTGACAAGCGTTCCCTGACAATCTACGACGATGGTAATACCAAGAACTCGACGTCGACGTTATCGCAGGTTGGGCGTGCCGTGGCTAAGGTACTGAGCCTTAAGGAACTGCCAGAGGATGAAAATGATAAGAGTCTTACTTTGTCGACGTTCCTTAACAAGGGCGTGTACGTTAAGAGCTTCGTGGTCAGCCAGAACGATATGTTTGAGAGCGTCAAACGTGTCACCGGTACTACTGACGCTGACTGGACGATCACTCATGAGGACACCAAGAAGCGATATGAGGATGGCCTGGCGCTAATGAAGTTGGGTAATATGGCTGGCTTTGGTAAGATGCTGTATGCAAGGGCGTTCTATCCGGATCATCCCAACGATCTCTCGAAGAAGGCTCAAAATGACCTGCTTGGGTTACCGGATGAAAGCCTGGATGAAGCTACTAAGGTGGGGATAAATATGGTCAAGGAGCTGCAGCTTCGTGATGAGCGTATGGCGTCCTAGAAGACAGCATCTACATGTACGGAGCCTGAATGATTCAATGGATAGATGGATGTAAGCACGGGAATTGCTTCGACGACAAGTCTCTGTTTTGTTCTATATTCTGGACTTCAGTTCATCTCACGTTGTATTAATTGTTCGCTGCTGCAAATTCAATATGCGATAGGGAGTTTAGCGCGTTTTCGACTCGTCATTCCCCCGCTCTTCTTGGGGGCCAATTTCACTCGCTTATCTTAAAAGGGTTCATACATGCCTTGTACAGCCTGGAGCTTTGACTCGATCTTCTCGTGTGTATCTCCATCTACCGATTTTCATACTCATCCGAGATATCAGCGTTTCCAAGCTCCCTATTTGATTGAGCTCAAGAACAAACCATCACTGCCCCTCGTCTCAGAGGTCTAGTCATGATGCCGGACGCTAAACCTTATTCCCAAAGCTACCCCGACGCCGAAGGGTATTTCGGTCAGTTCGGTGGCAAGCATTATCCTCCTGAGGTTCAGCCTGCACTAGAAGAACTGGCCAACACATATCAGGAGCTGCGTCAATCACCGGAATTCCAGCGCGCCCTCAACAAGGCCCGAATCGGACTTCAAGGGCGGCCAACGCCGGTCCATTATCTCGAAACTATATCGAAGCAGGTCGGGGGCGCTCAGATCTACGTTAAGCGCGAGGATTTGAATCACACAGGCGCGCACAAAATCAATCACTGCGTTGGCTTCGCCCTCCTGGCCAAGAAACTCGGTAAGACGAAGTTGATAGCGGAAACGGGGGCCGGTCAGCATGGCGTCGCGCTCGCAACTGCGGCGGCCTATTTTGGCCTGGAATGTGAGGTTCACATGGGCGAGATCGATGTTAGTAAACAGAGTTCGAATGTCGGTCGCATGCAGCTGCTCGGCGCACGCGTAGTGTCTGCAACCGCTGGCCAATCGGCTCTGAAGGAGGCCAGTGACTCCGCGTTTAATGCATATGTAGAGCAGCATAAGCATGCGCTATATGCGATCGGATCGGCTATAGGGCCTCATCCCTTTCCCTTGATTGTTCGGGACTTTCAGAGTGTGGTGGGTCAAGAGGCCCGTGAGCAGTTCCTTTCGATTACGAATGGAAGCTTGCCTGAGCATGTTGTTGCCTGTGTTGCGGGTGGCTCGAATGCGATGGGCATGTATTCGGCTTTTCTTGATGATCGGGGGGTCATTCTGCATGCAGTGGAACCACTGGGCAAATCCGATGAGCTGGGTCAGCACGCCGCCACGCTATCCTATGGTAAACCGGGAACATTGCATGGTGCTCGGTCGATTGTGCTGCAGCATGATGATGGTACGCCTGCGAATGTCTCATCCGTGGCATCTGGGCTCGTCTACCCTGGCATCGGCCCGGAGATGGCGATGCTCCATGAAGCCGGTCGGATTTCCGTCGCAACAATTTCCGATGAGGAAGTCATCAGTACCTTTTTTCGCATGGCAAAATTTGAGGGAATCATCCCTGCTCTGGAAAGTGCGCATGCGGTAGCATTCGCGATCCGATTGGCGTCGCAGCGCCCTTCGTCCGAACGCATACTGGTCAATCTTTCGGGGCGCGGTGACAAAGACGTTGAATACGTGCTTCAGAATTATGGTACTGGGCAGTAGTAAGTATTGCAATAGATATCAATGTCGGAGCTTCTACTTGTTGTACTGACAGCATCCAGATCTGCTTTGGTACTTTCAGTACAGGATTGACGGGTGCTTTTGCATCGTTTCTGGGTTAAATGGAATGACATACCCTTACTATTCGCAAAATCATCTTATTCGTTCTATTTATATAGATTATTCTATAATCTAAATCTGAAACTCATAAGATTTTATCTGATCCAGCGCGACTAAGAGCACACTGGACAAGATGGCAGTCACTACAAACGTGTATGATCAGGAACCATATCCAACTTTGGAGTTATGAAACACGAGAATCCTCTCTCAGCTTACCAGCGAACACCCACTTGATCCCGTGGGTATCTCGTGGGGAAGGGGGGCTACATGCGATCCGTGCTTGCTACATTGTCATGAATCTCTAAGCATCAAGAGCTTTGTCGCGCAACGACCTTGCCCATCAGGACTATTCGAGGCTTCATTTCAGTGTTAGTGACACTAGTTTTCGACACTTTTGGGGTGAAAGAAGATGCTAAGTTGAACATGCTCTCCGAGGGATTTCAAGAGTCAGCAAAAGTACTCTCTCTGTTATATCCCTGTCCACAAACAGATCTCCTCTCGGCGTTAACCGAGCTAACAGCGAGTCAGTATAGACTATTAGTAGAGCATATTGGACCTTGGACCGGGAGTAGTGGAGACTGTGGAGCTGCCCAGCTCAGATAAACATTGTTCCCTCCCGAACCAACCACTACAGGTCTCTGAGGAAATCCACCCTCGGGGTTAACCCCACGGGAACAATGAGTCCTCCATACTCCAGAGCACACTCGACCGGAGTTAACAGTGACTCCGTGGTACATCCGATGAACAGTAAACCCTCTTGATAAACAACCCCGCTATCGGGAATTTCCGCGTTATAAGCAATTCAGATGGTTTGCTCAATTAATAGAGAAAACCCTCCGAAGAGGTGGCCGGTATCAGATGGGTAGAGAACAGGCAAGAAATTTTCATTTCTGGCTCTGCAACCTCGGCCTCACTTTTCCCTCTACATCTTCCTAGACAGGAGTCCTATTAACTTACACACTCCAGTGCTGAAAATGGCCCGTCGCGCTCTTCTTACCGGGGGCAACGGCTTCATCGGATCCCACATCCTCGCCCAGCTTCTTGACCACGGCTGCACCGTCTGCTGTGCTGTTAGAACACAAGAAAAAGGCGACAAGATCTTGAGGGACTTCGCCACCCAGCAGTCTCAGATAACTATCACAATCGTCCCCGACATCGTCGCACCGGGGGCATATGACACGGCGGTACAGGGAACCCCCGCTTTTGACGCCGTCTATCATACTGCATCCCCATTCACGTACGCGAACGCGGGAAGCAATCTCCAGTTTCTCGAGCCGGCGATCAAGGGGACATTGAACCTGCTCAAAGCCGTGAAAGACAATGCCCCTAGTGTGAAGAGAGTCATTTGGACCGGCAGCTGTGCCAGTGTGATTGACTACGACAACCTTGTCGCGGACCCACCAAGGATTTATACGGAAGCGGATTGGAACCCTGTTACATGGGAAGAGGCAGTGAATGGGGATCCGTCGAAAGCATACAGAGGTAGTAAGCTTTTTGCAGAACGAGAAGGTATGTTAATTACCCTGATTATTGTTGGCAGAATGCGGTACACTAAGACGGCGGTATGTACACAGCATGGCAGTTTATGAAGGAAGAACAACCACATTTTGACTTGGTGACGTTATCTCCGCCGGCGACTTTTGGTCCTCTGCGACATTCTATTACAAGTATCGGGGAGTTGAACGAGTCCAATTCTCGGTTGTGGAAATTCTGCTTCAGCTCGACAAAAGATGCACCGGTACCCTATATGCCTGTACACACCTATGTTGACGTTCGAGTATGTCGCCCGTGCCTTGTCGCTAATCTAACTAACACTCTGTAGGATCTTGCATATGCACAATTCAGAGCTATGATTGTCCCAGAGGCAGGCAACCAACGGTTTGTGGTGTGCGCCAGGCAATTCGACTTCCAGGATGTTTGCGATATTCTCCGATCACACCATCCCGAACTGAGCGAACGCACGCCGCTTGGCAAACCAGGAACACGCTCTTTACCTCCGGGTGCATATTCCATTGATAATTCCAAGGTGAAAAAGTTTTTAGGGGTGGAGTTCCGAAGTCTCGAAGAGACAGTTCTGGACGCCGCGCGGTGCATGTTAGATATTGAGCGGAACGAAAAGCAAGCTCTTTCCACCTAGGGTGGTAGCAGTTTTGGGTTGGTACGAATCAATGATGCCTAGAACAATAACAGCACTTGATCCTTGAAAAGTCCTCGTTCATCGAAACGTGGAACAATAGCGAGTATGATCGACGCGGGGAGATCACGACATGTAACCGCTTAACTCCTCTCCTTGCCCAGCAAACCAAGGAAGAACTTAATGAGTTTGAAATGGTTCGTCGAGGGCTGGAATCTGTGTTAATACTATAACTTCTAACTTGGATATAGGAGATGGAGGTTCATGAGACTTCAAAAGTATATACTCATTTCTTCTGAATAGATGAATTTGAAACCACGCTGATTTTCTACATAACTGGTATTATATATATTTAACTTCTTGGTGACTATTGGATATATAAAGTAGTGTGGTATTCTCTAGTCTTTGGTGTCTTAATCTGTACTATATTGAGAAGTTCGATTTCGTCCGAAGGGAACTACCTGTTTCAGTCGCAGATGACGCCAAAAAGGCCATCATTTCGTGCTACAGCGTAGTATTACCGTTTCTTACTGTTGCTTACTGGACAATAATTCGTAAATAAAGGGAAAATTCTGAGAAACGACTTTGTGAACTTGAAGCGCACATGAAACACGGGAGTCTAAAAAGGCCACAGCATGCACAGCTGCTCAACCTGGAAGTTAAACATAATCATTGTTTTCGAATCCAACTCCTCAGACTCAACAATTCAGGATGGAAATCCAAAGAGCTGGTCCCTCAAAATGCATAAAGCACCCTGTGTTGTTGACATACTGAATAAAAATTTGTTTGATCCGGTGCATAGATTTCTCTGTAAGATCATCGTACTTGATTTTAACTTCGGGATCAGCCTGGTGAATAAAACTGTTTCAATCAACCTGATCTGCCTTTTTTTGATTTGCTGTAGGACATTCAAATACAGAATGCCTGTGTCTCTATATATAAAGTGGAAGTCTTCTGGCAGTTGGGAACAATCTGCTAAATGAAGCATCTTGAAGAAAAAACTGTATGGGGGTGGAGGATTGCCCTTTTGTCCTTTTTCCTATACTTATGATGTACGCGCCAGGTATATAACTATTGTTGATTGGGGATGTATTGACCACAGCTTTGGACGAACTAAGACAAACTACCCAAGCATGGTCGACTTGAAGTCTTAAAGCAGCGACTTCTAGGGCGGAAAGACCATGGTTTTGATACAAAAGCCACGCACAACCGTAATCTTTCCGTCTTCACCCACAGTTATTCCGTATAGAGTAGAAGTACTACTCACATGACAATCTACATATGTTCTTATAGTATATCAATCTTGGACCACCTAGCGGCTCGTATAAGCAAGGGGACCCGATAAAACCTCGCATATCGTCCACCAGCAAAATCCATGAATCATGCCATTACCTCCCCTAAAACCTCTCCCATAAAAACCTACTCCACACCATACCATGTCTCGGGAAGAACCACGAAAAAAAAAAAAAAAAAGAATGGCTGGCCGGAGTTCCACCCGTCCTCCGAAAACCATGACAAACATAAAATACCCCATTGCCAGAGCTCCGTCCTCAGACTACCATTGGCTACTGGTACTGTATACTCCACCTTTTACATTAAGCTTAGCTTAGCCCTAGCATTAGTCCGCATTAGGTAGGTTACGGTGGTGGGGATGAGGGCATGTGTGTACTTTAAGTTTAGTAGATGTCTCATATGTATTAGCAGATAGCGAGGTAGCTTGAGGATTTGTGATGGAATCTTGTCATCAGAAACGTGGTGGTCCCACCGAGGTTAATCTGTTTTAATCCGTTCGGGGTCCGTTTAATTTGAGCATGTGCGGGTCCACATGGTGAGACACGCTCCATCGGACCAGCTCCGGGATCCGAATATTTGGTTTGGTATAGAAAATTCATGTGGTTCTAATTCTACTCTGAGTCATTGGGATACAAGAGAGGCAAATTCTTGGAATGAGTCAAGTGTTCATTGATTCAACGTGATCGAACGTGATTCGTATATACATTATCTCGTTGTACTCGTCTCATCTGCTCTGCAGGTGCTATTACGCGAGCCCGCGCGAGATCAAGTATGTCCGACCACGGGTCAGGAACGAGAGATTAGTATCTATGTATGTGAAAATAAACGAGAAAGGTAAATTATAGTACAAAAACAAGATCAGGAGCTCTCCTCTTTCTTCCTCCTCTTCTCCTCCTCCGCCTGCTGAGCCGCAGCTACGACATCATCATCGGCGTCGAGGGCGTTCATCTCGTCTTCTGTGTGGTTCAGATGGCGGTACACGATGAAGAAGATGACACCGGCGAGGAACGAAGCAACGGCAAGACCGACGAACATCCACATGATGGCGGGATCGTAAGCGGCAGGAGTAAGAGCCTCAGCGATGGCGGCACCGAAGGCGTTGGTGAGGAGGTACATGGACTGCACGAACGACTTCATGGTTGGGGGCGCCTTGGTGTAAGCGTACTCAAGACCGGACACCGATGCGAAAATCTCCGAGAGACCGATGAACACGTAGGCAGGGGTCTGAATGGCAATGTGCACGCGGTTGCCAGTGGTCTGTCCGTTGACGATGGAGGCATCACAGCCAGGGTGCTCGTAACAGGGTCCGGCAGAGTAAATGAGATGCTGGACAATGGCGGCGTACATCATAGCCAAAGAGGCGACGATGAAGCCTAGAGCGATACGGGTAATAGGACGGAACTGGATATGACAACGACGGAGCAAGGGGTAGACCGTTAGTTCCAGAACCGGGATGAAAACGATAATGGAGATAGGGTCGAAGTTCTGCATCAAGTCGTTGGGAACACCATGGCCCTCCATCTGATCGGCCTGAGTGACGAAGTTACTCGAGAACTGAGTGTAGACGACCCAGTAGATGGGGTAGAAAGCGAAAACTTTGCAGGCAACCAGAGCACGCTTGAGCTCGTCGACGAAGTGGTCGTCCCAAGGCACGTCGCGGCTACCGTGCTCAGCCTGCCAGGTGGGCTTGGGCGCGTCCATGTTACGATTGATGACCATAATCCACAGCGCCTTGAAGGCGTTGGTGATGATAGAACCCTGGGGAGGGCGGACGACGTAATACTTGCGTCCGACAATAAGCACGCAGGAACCGCAGATGAACATGCACAGACAAAGCAGATAACCAGACCAGTAGCCGATATCTCTCTCCATGTAAGGAGTGGCCAGCAACGAGAGAGAACCAACGTTGATACATCCGTAGAAGATCATGTAAATACGCTGAATTGTCAGGGCAGGATCAATGACGACCCGTTCGCCAGTCTTGGCGATGGTTTTGATAGCCATCTTCTTCCGCTTGTATTGGTCGGCAATCTACATAGATATTAGCATGGCATGGCAACCCAATGATTGTCGGTGATTACATACCAGAGGGGCCACGTTACTCTTGATACCACCAGTTCCCAGACCGACGATCAGGATGGCAACGACGAAGCCTCCCAAACCAGCGCCATGTTCAAGAGACGAGGGAATTGAAGTGCAAACCAGAATGAGCAAACCAATCATGTAAATAATGGAGAAGAGAACGATGGTCTTGTATTTTCCAAGGTACTGATCGGCAACAATGGCACCAACAATGGGAGTGACGTAGCACCAGAACTGGTTGAAGGTGGTAAGACCAGTTGCACCCTGATGACCAAGGCCCAGAGCACCACGTCCTTGGCTACCATCTAGAGGAAGGTTCGCGTAGTTCTGATACAACCCGCTCATACCGTAGTATGTGAAACGTTCGCAAAGTTCGACAATAGCGACCAGCCAGGCGGAGACAGGCAGGTTCTCCGCAATATGGCGCAAGTTCTTGATTTCATCCTGAGTGGGCTCTTCGCCATCTGGAGTAGGTCCCAGAGCCTTTTCGTTGGCCTCGAGGCCATCCTTGTCATCGATTACATGTGTGGCATTGTATTGGGCCTGTTGTCTACATAGAGGTTAGCCGTGAACGGAGGAATAAGATGAGTAGTGGCGAACAAGAAGGGTGCAGGAAGAACAGAAGAAGACAGAAGGAGACACTTACTGAGTCACCTCAACATCACGATCTGAAGACATTGTGAAGGAGACCAGGCGAAAAAAAAATCCCCAGAAGGAAGAGGGGATAGTTTTGCGGGACAGAAATTCGTCTCAACGGTTGCGCACGAGGTCAAGAACTCAGGAAGGAAATGAGAGCCACCTTATATTCCCGTTCCTAGTGGGAAAGCCTGGTCTGGGATCCGATGCGGGACCGGTCTTATCATTCGAAGCGACCTCTGTGATCAAACAAAAGCTGGGAGGCTCCATCGCCGGCAAAATTACGGCGAGAAACCAATGGAGGGCATGATGGGGAAGGGTTAGCGTGCCCTCGGATGTAACCCCAAACGAGAGATGCAAAGATATGACAAGAGATGACAAGAACGGTTAAGCATCCGTCCAGGTTGCCGGAAACCCTTGTGATTGGCTCCGTGGCGCATTCTCGAAGCCCGGCACAAGATTCAACTAACCAGTCGGAGTTTGCCGCCCTGTCGAAAATTTTCTTTTCATGGTAAGAGTAAAAAAGAAAAAATCAAAAAGTAAACAGTAAAAAAAATAAAAAAATCTTGTTCGCCTTGGTCGTGTCATGTTCTCGATTCAGCAAAGGAAATTCTGAATTTTGTCTTTTTTGCCCCCTTTCGTGATCGCACACAAAAATGCAGGATGTAGGGGTTTTTTTCCTTATCAGCACCCACACTGGGGGCGAACAATGTCGCCATTCTTCGGTCAACAAAATGTCTTTGATCAGCTCCTCCCTCGGTTGCGGCACGCGCCCCCTAGTCTAGTTTGACGAAGCGCCTTCAATTAACAACCGTCGAACGCCACCGGTATACCCGCATTCGGAAATTTTGTTAGGTAACATAAATCCATACTGGGGAGTAAACAAGAGTCGATTTGCCGTTCAGATTGGCAGATAAGCACGACAGACCAGGTGTTCGGACTTATCAGCGACTCCAAATCATTCCATTGTCGGCGGTTCACCCCGCGTGATGTCCGGTGGTGGACCCATTTGAAGGTCTTCGAAGTACCCAGACGGGAAGTGATAACCATTGTCGGTGCGACACATGGACGCCGAGATACTATGCGGTAAATAATTTTCCCCAGTTCACGAAGTTTATTGCTCATGTCGTAAGTCGTGCTCCGTAGCAATGCGATGCTACCCCAGAAAGGCGGAGGGGAACCCTATCCTTGATCGATCGACCCATCAGGCATGCAGGTCGCGCATGGCACTTGACCAATCATCCAACTATCATTGAGTAATATCCTGATTCTAAGTCGGAGTTGAGCCCGTATTTCATATCCTTATCCTGGCTGGGGTAGCTAGCCGTCGACTAGTGGTAGTAGGGCATCTGGGGTGGTGGTCACGATAATGGAAGGACAACAGACGGAGTTCCATCGGGAGTCCGGACGGGTCAAACCGCCAGGGCGAGTTCATTTCGCTTGGTGTTGGTTTGGCATCGTCTGAGGGTCAAAGACAAATAGACGGTGGTTAGTGGTGGAAAGCATATCTGTGTCATGAAATCCAGTCAGAACACGATCAAAACACCATTATTAATTCCAATAATATCTCTTCCTTCATCAAGGAAGATAATAAAAGAAAATGAGGGGGGAAATAAATTGAAAAAGGTCAGCAGAGACAAGTCAGCCTCCAAGCTAGATCGGAGGATAGCGGCCGATGAGATTAAGTACTCGAGCCTTGACGCCTTATCGCCCAGGCCGCGCCTTCCGACTTCGCTCTCGCATTTCTCCAAATCACTCCCACCCAATTCGTCACCGGGGCTAACATCTTGGAGTTTAGTGGCCTTACCTACACAACAACCATTCAGGGACCTCGCTGCTTTGTCCAGGCTCGTCTCCGGCTGAGGGCGTATCCGTTCCCATGCATCCCTATAGCCATGTTGGCTCTGTCGACTGGCGAGTGCGGCGATCTCCTTTAGCCGGAATATTCCCGTGCCTCGTTTGATACAGTCTGACGTGATCGGTCGCAACGCTGGAAATCTATTTCCTGGATTGGGGGGGGGGGGGGGGGGGGGGGGGTGATCCTCCTTTTTATCTTTTCCTGCCGTTAGGTTAAACCAAGAGTTCGCTTCCCCTCATGGGAAATTGAGCGACGCAATGGCGAGCTTGTGATGCCGTTAGCCCTATCTGGGCGTTCTTGACTTTCTTGGCTGGAGATAATGACTGGGCGGGGGGAACTTGGCGTTAAATGACGAGCTTGGTAGCCTATCGAGACGTTGAAGAGAACTGAGTTTCGACCATGCGGCTGGCGCCAAAGGATGATGGCGTTGATATAGGTCTCGTGTCCAATACGACTGGTCCATGGCGGCTTATGGCTTCGGAATAACTGCTACTATACTCCTCTGGGGTGTGCAATTTGAGGACCCTCTAGGGTCAAATAATCCTAGCGAACTATAACTACACTGGTTTGATTGGGTTGTCGGCATTTGTATATACTCTAGGCTTAAGAGACCTGCATACGGAGTATACCACATGCATATACGGAATAATTGTACCCTAAATGGCTTTCTTATTCCGATGATTACCCATTAGGTTAGCAAAATGCTCTCTTAAAGCGCAACAACTTTATCAAGCTTACTGGACTTCGACGCCCATGTCAAAATTATCCAGTTACAGACAGCTTTTATTAACTCCATTGAGTCATGCTGGGGTCCACCACTCCACGGATCGGAGTAGGACAGCAGTCTCGTTGGCCAGTAGATAAATTAGGTTTAGTAAATGCTGTCCGGAGTTCTGCTACACATCCGGTTGTTCTCATAATTCAGAGATAACGGAATCGTCGGACTGCGACAGCTGGAAATTGCATCATTTTAAACCAATATAATGTCACATTCGCGGACCTGGACTTGGAGTAATACTCTCTATGGGGTTTGGTCAATTTCAAACCCCCAATTACGTTTCCAGTATGTTGGAGTAGTCTTGTTCACCCGGGGAATATGAATATATCGGCCGAATAAGACTTCTACTACAGCATACTAACACATCGACGTGCCCCTACTCGTCCAAAAAGCCACATTGATGGGCGACCTATCCATGTACTGAAACATATATCGACCTGCATAATGTAGATAACTCTATTCAGTAGATTCTATATCAATTCTAAAGACCCAACCATCTATATAACACCCAAACGCCCCTAAACAGGCCTCCTAGCGCCCAAAAACCATTCTCTAAACTTCACCAACGCCTTAAAGCGATGCGAAAGTCCATTCTACCTGGTCAGCACATTATACCACAAGTATCATCAGAAACAAAAAGACCTACCTTCTTCCCAACCTCCATCTCCGCCAACGTCACTCCCTCCCCTTCGACTTCAAAAATCGGCTCCCAACCTACCGGTATCAGAATCAACCCCAAAATATCACTTAATAGAGAATTAGCCCTTACCGAAAGATGAAACGCCCCTAGCTGGAACGATGCGTCCCTTGATCAATCGAAATTAGATGCCAACATTGACTATTATATTTAACGTTGAATAATGTAACGTACTTGCAATCGACCCTGGAATAGAAGAGGCTCATGTCCTGGTCCTTGGGAATATCCGAACGTACATACTGCTTCGGCGGATTTATCGTCGAAGGCTGAGAGGATTCGGTTAAGGCCCTCGTTGCCTATTGTTTCCACGAATGCTTTTCTTTATTATATTCAGGTGTGGTTAGTTCCTAATTCTCTCCGTATAGACACATGCGATCAAAAGTCAAGATATCTACAACTCAAAGCACAATGGCGAGCCAAGACAGAAACAAGGGAAAAAAATACATACACATAAGCCCCAGGCAAACCACCCAACGCGCGCATCTCAAGCGCCGAATCTTCAACCAACACAGGCCCTCCTATCTACATTCCACAGACACAAATTAACACTATCACTGAAAATACCTACTCAATCCCCTTTCCAGACCGAGAGCCCGGTACTCTAGACATTCAGTAAAAGTAGTGGTCCATTATCTTACAGTCTCAGCTGCCGCGCGACATTTCTCACGCGTAATCTCTTCCACACTACCCTGGATCTCGGGGAGATTGATATCCAGGACTTCGAGCGTGGCGGTGGGCCCCAGGATGGCTTTTACTTCTAGGACTTTGTTTTTGTTCCCTGTCACGAGGATCAGGGGGTTGTCGGAGTCGGTCATGTGGGCTGTGAGGTCGTGTTGATTTGAGGGTCTATGAGTGGATCACTGCTCCAATCTAATCTAGATTAATTGATGGTAGATTCTGGTCATGTGATTTGGTTCTTTAGTTGTGATTTTGGGAAATGATAAGGGTTGGGTTTTAGATGGTGATTGTTTTCAGTTACGCTGGTCTATTTCAGGTTGTATAGTTTTGGCTTGGAACGTGAAGTTAATTTGGTTGGTTTATAATGTGGTCAAGGAGACGTGATTGTAGTGTTAAGGTGCGTGGATCGCTTAAAATAAGGTGTTTCCGACAATGCCGAGTCAATACCGAACGCGGTAGTTCCTGTCCGTATTCCGGTTGAGGCTGTGACTCACAGCAGGGTTCTTCGCATCGCGAGATCGGAGTAACAGACGGATGCCTTAGGCCATCTTTGAAAGTTGGTGCAGGCAGTGGGAACCAAGTTGAGACTGGAAAAGGTGACCACGGCATGGGATCCCTAGTACTAACACCACCCATAACCTACGGTGTATACTTTTTCCAATGTGAATGTTTACGCCAGAAAGGATCGAAATCCAATGTGTCAACTTTCTATGAGCTTAAGAAGCCGGTACTAACTGACCCGGCAAGGAATCCAGAAAAGGGGAATGTTGGTCTGATACTGCCTGAAATAGCGAGCATTGACAGGAGAAGGCAAGGCGTAATAGATATGGCTGACCATGGTTTCAATTAGCTATTCTCATTATCTGCATCCTTGATCGTCCCCTCATAGCAAAGCAATATCACTTTTGTGCAAACCAATATTTCAAAAGAGACACCTCTTCCAAGATACTTATACACAAAACTATTCCCGAACATACGCCTCTCGCACGCGATCGCCCTTATGACAACAGACTTTCCACTCCCCGATCTCAAACTGGGCGGAGGCTTCACCCTTCCGAACTGCAGGACCCTCGAGAATAACATTCATTGGTCGGTAGGTTGTGTCGGCTTTCATCCGCTCAATTGCAGAGACGTGGATCTGCGCATATTTTGGAATGTCTCTGCTCCTCCCCCGGTGTAGTGGCCACCGAGTGGGTTTCCACGAGCCATCGAGCTGTAGCACCATGCGCCGGAACGGTATATGCTCCATCAGATACCAAAAGCGAGTTCCCTCGCCCGTTTTAAGACTATCATGCAGTACGCCTTTTGTGCTCGAAAGGTGAAGAGACTTGACAAGATCCTCGGGGCTGTCCCGAGCCGGTTTTTCGCTCTTTTTGTCCACAGAATCAACTTTCTCTTGCCTCTCGCTACTCACGAGCATATCGAGTTTTTCTTTGTCAAAATGAAGCCCAGCGCGCTGAGCTTCATGCACCATCCAAACCAGTGGCCCATGAGACAGCCTCCAATCTTCCTCTTTATCAAAGTCCCAACCTCCACCCACATCTGAATGGCCACCGGGGAACCACACTTCCTGAATATCTTGCTTACCTGAATCGCCGCCTCCCTGGCCACATGTTGTTGAGCCTCTATAACTCCAGGGCCACAGGCGTCGATGAACCCTGTAATGGTACTCCTTTTTGGGTTCTATGAGGACCGGGTAGAACTTGACCCTGCGTTCGTCGATACTCAATGCATGTCTGATGATCTCCGAATCCGGCTTCACCTCCGCATTGACCTGAAACTCGGCAGTGCTATTGACAGTATCGAATAAACCCAGGAAATGAACCCGATCTACTTCGCGACAAACTGTTTCTCTGCAGGCCTTGAGGAATTGCGATGTTTTCTTGCTTTCCTCCTGTTCGAGTTGATTTTTAGCTCCAACCGTCAATTTGTAGGACGAAAATGCCTCCCAGATGAAGGGGATCATCTCTTCGTTGTCAGCGGACAGCAGCCCAGCGTGGTCCAGCATCTCATTCAGAAAGCGAGCTGTGTATGCTCCTCGGGAAAAGCCGAAAATATAGATCTGGGATCCGGCGCGGTAATGTCGCATGAGGAATCTATATCCCCCAAGGACATGCTGGTCGAAGGAGACAGCCAAGGCCGAGTCAACAAGCTTGCTGCTGAAAAGCTTACTGCGGCGTCGCAAAGGGTTGCTGCTGAGAGAAGTCGGAGAGATCTCGGTTCCAACACCCGCTATTCTGGGGTTAGCACATATTTACAAGGGCGACAGAATGGGGTGTGGTACGCTGATAGTAGCAGTCTGCACTCAATGTTAGTACACCCGTACACCTGCACAGGAAGGGGGGAGACATTCATAAGTTGTCATCATCTCGCTTAAGCATGCGGAAAATCTTTAAAATATTACTTTCGGTGCCATCTGCTTGGAAGGTATTGGACGTGCCATCGAAACATAGAACGATGACACGCTCCGCACGTTTTCTATGCTCGGGGCAGGACATGGTCAACGCGTAACACTATGGGCTTTTAAAGGCTATGCAAAAACATACTTGGGGTGAGATGAGTCCGTCCCTTATAAGGTTTCAGTTTGCGCCTTCGTGAGCTAATTGACCCTCTGTGGGCTCGCGTCAAAGCTCGCGTTCTCCGCCCCTTTCTAGGTGTGATAATGTCGATCATTATTGAGCTGAGGGTTCGATCAACGCCCCACAGTTCGTAGGCTAGCTGAATATCCGTCCAACCAGCGCTTGAAACTGCTGAGCATGTAGGGACACGAGGGATCAGCCATCTCCACCATGCACATCCCTCCTTTTTCCAAGTCAAAAAGTCCCCATCAGACTTTTCGCATCACTTGATTATCATATGCAGTGGTTCGCCAAAGACCAAGCGTCACATTTGGTTGGTTTAATGACACCTCAATAGGTTCAAAGAAAGTTGTGACAGCGGCGTGCATAGTATAGTATAGAACTTTGTTTGGTACAGTGACATCACGAGACTGAAAACATCGACTTCCAACATGGGTCAAACCTCTCAAATTACACCGTATTATAACGTTTCAATTGCAGTCAATTACACGTATTGAATCAGGCGTTATCTTAGGATTCTATAAAATCACCGCAATATAATATCATTATTACCGAAGAGTAGGTATTAGGATTGTCATACTATTACATGACTTAGATCGTCTATGGCCCATGCCATTGAAACCCACTGACGGTGTTGATTTCTTCAACGGATCTACCCGTCCTGTTATTCTCCATACCAACCATCCATGACTACTCGAGGCAGCCAGTAAATCACTTAGATTATCGCCATTCTATCTTTGATTCGAAACTCAGCGCCCTTTTCACTCAGAAACCGCGCCATGGGCGATGGCTGTTGCGGCGATGGAAAGCCGTGTTTCCATCTCAGTTTGATCGGCGCACCAGCAGCCAGTGGAACCTGGTCTTTGAAATACTAGCGCATGCAACTGCACAATTTAGGAAGCGCTGAACCCGCCTCAGAATCTTGATCATTGTTCGCAGATACCCATTCTAATATCTTTTTGCCCTCATCATAGATTCAATTCATGGCTGCGTCATCTGCCGACGCCATGATATTGGCTTTCCTCTTGAAGCAAATACTCAATCAGGAAGATATCATTTGTGGTTCGTTCATCCTCACTGAGCTAATCGTCCTCTATATTGTGATATACTGCTGCAAGGTGCATTACAGTATTCCTGACGAAGAAGAAGCCGATACACTCGCATCGTTCTCAACCAGGAACCTCGCCATCGAAACCCGATCCTTCGATGCAGCGAATATCAACGGGATCCTACTGTAGCTGCTCACATCATTGATACCAAGGTCGTATTTCTCAATATCTACATTACAATGTCGACCTTGCCTGCTTCGGCTGCGCGGTGCAAAACTGAAGGACTCGTATTACCTCTGGCGTCGATATCTGCACCTTCAGCTACAAGAGTCCTTACCATGGAAAGGTCACAGCCCCACGAGACTCTATGCAAGAGCGTTTCATCGCGTCCATCTCGCTAGTACACATTCGATCCAGCTCTCAGAACGGATAAAAGACC
This sequence comes from Aspergillus oryzae RIB40, assembly GCF_000184455.2. Classification (NCBI taxonomy): domain Eukaryota; kingdom Fungi; phylum Ascomycota; class Eurotiomycetes; order Eurotiales; family Aspergillaceae; genus Aspergillus; species Aspergillus oryzae. The sequence continues at coordinate 2,797,261 of NC_036442.1, forward strand.
TTGGCCATTTTTCATGTCCGCTGTGTACCAAAACGGCAATTTTCCTGCCCATCTGGCTACATTCACGTCAGCTCCTGACTCATTTAGACATCACCAACACAGAAACGGCGTTCAGATCTCAACTGTCCAGTGCATAATGCAGAGGGGTGATCTGATGGAGCCCTGAAGCGTTCGCAGTTCCTCTAAGGTCAGCAGCTTTATATTATCCAACTGCTCCCCCTTGGTAATATAGCAAAGCGCAGTCATCCCTTGAAAAGCTAGATCTATTTGAGTCTTAGCCTTGAAGCTTCCATTGAGTGCGAATATAGTAGAGGACTCGTGTGTTGTATTTAGCAGCATCATGGAGCTCTCTCTCGTTGAATTCGCTCGGCCAGGGGTGAACGTGATTTAGATAAAAAGATTAATGTCTGTAGGTGTCCTTGCATGAAATAATGGCTGCTGTCCTCTCAGAGAGCTCGGTTGTACCCATCTGGAGACTCTCCGCACTTGAGGAGAGATTGAGCGGCGGGCACATGATTATTCTTAATAGCGGCAAGGTGTTTATCGTTCTCTTCTGAGGTCAGGGTCGCTCACCATGGCTAACTAATGGCCAGGAGTCTGAGGAGCCATAAAAGCGCTCAGAGGAAGAGAGAAGAAGTTAGAAGGAACAGGTTCTTGTATGATAATAAGAATTGTTTCAATAGTTAGGCTCTAGCAGATTAACAGAACTTTGATTGATTGATTGGTTAAAAAACTAACTTAGCTCTGTAGAGGTTGACTCTTAGTAGAACTGCTTTCCCACATACCATGGCCTCTCGTATCTGCCGTGTAGAGGACGCCCAAGGACACTAAGTACGGCGCTGATACCCCTTCTCAATTGCCAAATACTAGAGAAACCACCTTTATTGTCCTTTTTGAAGATTACTGAGCATATGAATGTGTCTTCTATATCAATATCGTCTTACCTCGTACAGTGATAAGCTTATTATTTCAAGAAAGGTGACTTGAAATGTTTTGTTGGTATCATCCCGCTCGAGACTCCTTACCACATCCTTTGCGACACCATCAAACAACAGTATATTCGAACACACATCTTTGACATTTTATGACACCTGATAGTACGTGCTTCCTTCTCATCTGTGCGTCTTATGTCCTTTCCGCACGGAATTCTTCACTAGAATCAAGGGCATGTTTCCCTATATATTCGACTTCCCAAGTTGAACCGTCCACGAAAAGCAACCTCATCATTTTAACACAACTCCTCCTAAACGCTCACTTCTACCAGATGACCTCCCTTCAAAAGCCAATTAAAACCCACACCCAAGACCAAGAATCCACCAAGCCCTCAGCACCCAATCCTTCCACTTGAAGAACAAATCGCCGATAAACCTATGATCATCCAACTCAACCCTTTCCCTCATCAAGTGCCTATCCTCATCGTTCATGATATAGTAAAATTTCTCTAATATGATAATCTTCGAATGGCAAAAGGTACGACAAAAGGGTTGTGATCGGTCTTGGGAGATATACATGGAGGAACATACGTATGGGATATGATCTTGCAATACAGGGTGCCATGACTTATACTTTCTTTATATAGTTCGATATCCTTGTCCCACTTTAATCATGCAATAAGATGGCTACGTAGATTATTTCCAGTGCTTAGCGACTCTTGAAGGTGTGTTGGATGACTCTGGTGGTCAAGGTTTTATTGAAGATGAAGTGTGAGCTTAATCTATACGGGATACTTGAGGGTTAGGATTCAGGGAGACCTTACCATCTATTGTCGGTCAATTCTTACAAGCTCTTTCTTCATGTCGGTACAACACAACATTCCAATTTTCCGACGAGTTAACATCGTTTGTACCATGGTTAACGTGATGTTACGAGAAACTAGGTCATTTAGCGACCATGGTCGAGATACATCTGGTACAGTTGTTGGTGAGATGATTTCTTCTTATATACACTGTGCGCTGGAACTTCAATAGTTTTATAAGGGCAGCCGTTTCTCATTATACCATAATCAGCTTAAATTACTCAGATGTCCGAGAAGCTCATATGCTAACGTATCTTCTATTTACTCTTAAGCTGCTAATTTATAGCCAAGGTTTACAAGAAGAACCGATCGAAGCATCAGGGTTTACATTGGTATAATTACATATCGTCTTGCACCCACCTCACCATCCTTCACATTCCACAATCAACCAGGCAAGATATAAAGACACAAGTATGTTCTATCATTTCAAACCCGAAACGAATAACCAGCGAACGGGATACAAGCGACTTAGAGCCATATCGGTAACCATCGTCAGTGTAAGTGAAACGCAGTAGATGGTGCAAGGGAATCTCACTGACCAGATTTACTCCAAAAAGAAGATGTCCCAGGCCCGACCCAACCACCCAGCCACGGGGCCCCGGAAAGCTAGAAGGTTAGTTGCTGTGAGGCTAATACTCCAGGCCCGCCCAACCTACCCAACCAAACCTGGAGGCTAATGTGAGCAAACATTATCCCAGGCCCGCCCAACCACCCAACCATGGGGCCCCGGAGAGCTAAAGGTTAGTGCTGTGAGGTTATTACTCCAGGCCCTTCCCAACCTACCCACCAAGGCCAAGACAGTCGCAGAAGTAGATGAACCTCGAGATAACACTCTCTGGTTAACATAAGATGGAGATAGAAAAGGATAAGGAGGCCATTTTAATCACAATATTTTGATTGAAATAAGGATGTCCCAGGCCCGACCCAACCACCCAACCACGGGGCCCCGGAGAGCTAGATGTTAGTGCTGCGAGGTTAGTACTCCAGGCCCGCCCAGCCTACACATCCAACCGAACCAAGGCCGAAGGCCAATGTGAGCTATCCCAGGCCCGCCCAGCCACCCAACCACCGAAACCCGGGAAAGCTAAATGTTAGTCGACGGTGAGAAGAGAGCGAGGAAAGGGGGTCTATCAAGTGTGGTCAGTTAGAATAGTCTTGAGAAAGAGGAGTATCACTTACAGCTTGTACATCGCAGAATCCCAACGGCCAGCGGCTCCGGAGCGGATTCATACAATGAAAAGCTACACGATGCAGAGATGAGGGAGGTGTAGGTGTAGTGGAGCGTAGAGAGCGAGGAAAGGGGGAGTGGCTAATAAACACAGTCAGCAAGACCAACGCGGAGAAGGAAGAGTGTCACGTACAGCTTCTTTCGCCAGCAGAGGAATTCCAACAGTCTGCAGCCTGAAGGAATCCATGCTTAACGGAAGCCCTCTAGGGTGCAGAGAAGAGGAGAGGAAATGAAGGTGCGAAGAAGTAGGAACAGCCACGCAGCAACGTCCAGACCCTACACGAAGTCGGGCTCGACACCCAACCGGATGGCTGATCTTCGCACTTCCAGTTCAGCGCACTGAGTAAAGTGGACGGATGTGTCGTTGATCGGCAATCTAGTCGGTTGTAATGATCTAGTCGATGCTGTTTAGGCTGTGGGAGAAAGGAAGAAGATGGGGGGTGATAGTGGTGTTAAGGCTGTGATGAGGAGGTTGAAGAAGGAAGAAAAAAGAGACAGGGAGAGGAAAGAAGAAACAGAAGGGGGGCGGCAGGCAGCCACCTTCATTCACAACTGTGACGGCCTGTTGACGCGATTGTGTGGTGGAAGAGCCTGAGGGCAACAGTGAATAGTATACTGGTTGCCCTTTCGGGGAAATTCCATTCACAGCACTACGCAAGGATGGCATATCCCAGAAAAAATACATAAATTAAAATTTAGAGTAAATTATAAGTATCACAAGGCCAGGTAGAAAGAGAAGGAGTAAAAGAAGCTTTAAGTCAAAAGGTATTTTCCATTGCTAATGCACGGTATCTATAGAGAAGACTCGCATCAAGACGGACTAAGGAACAACAAAGCATAATCAAGAGAACAGGCATAGAGCATGAAGAAGCAGTATGAAACACTTTTTTTCTGTTTTCCTATCAGAGGTTCCCCTTGTCCAGCCATAAGAAAATGAAGACAGTAGTCGAATAGCAAATGGTATAAACTTCGTCATACGTACGGAGCAGATACATGCCGCCGACGTCTACGATCAATCATCACTGTAGAGTCCTAAGCGAGAGCGGGGCCCCCAGCCAGTATCCTTTCCTTCATGATAACCCGTCGTTATTGGCCATGATCATAGATTCTTCTAACGTCTCGTAACAAGAGAAGCGGCATTCATCGGGGATAGATGGTAAATGAGAAGCGCCCCATGTCGTAAACGCTTCAAACAGTGTACTTGGCCTTCGCCCTCGTGCTACCGCTGTGTGCACTGTCTGTGTGTCCAGAGAACTCCACAACGTCCGCCTCGTTCAGACGCAAGACTTCCTTGAACCGGCGGCCGATGGATTCGAGAACGTCCTTGCCCTGAGCAGGTGTGCGGGAACTCTTGTCTCCCGGAATGCTCTTGCCCACAGTCCGTGTCCACAGACCGACACGGTAGAAACCCTTACGCACATTCACAACGACTCCCATAACCTCGCTGTCGCCATCATTTTCGAGAGTCTCACCAATGGCTGCCAGTTGGGCGTGCAGCCACAGATCGTCGATAGGTACAGAACGCTTGTCTTTGAACGAATACGACCACTTGCCGCCGTGCTTGTTCTGAGGGTCTTCCCACTCAGGCCGGATACCCTTTTTGAAAAGATGGTAGTCTGCTTTGAGGCCCAACTCAGAGGTCGGCGTGATGTTGTTCTGATGGTAAGTAACAAGGGTCAGCCACCACCAAATTGAATGATAACAGGAGTGTGGCATACGTAGATTCCCCAGAATTCCTCAACCGAGTTAAATGTGACAACTTCCTTCAACAGGTCGTTCCAGTTATCGCCCTGTGAGTCGAACAAAACCGTTAGCGTCGGTGGTCTTCAGGCCACTGGCGGGTCAGACTGCGTACCTTGCCGCTAGGAGGCTTGGTGAACCACAGGGTCCACTCGTGCATGAGAGGATGCTTCACGTTGAAGTTCTCAGGGTCGTGGAACACTGTGATGTTGTCGCCATTTGTCTTCTCGGTCTCCTCCTTCTGCTCGGGGGCGGCAACGGTGGGCGCGGTGTTCTCGTCGTTCACCGGTACGGGACCGTTTTCAGCAACAGCGGCCATGGTGGATGTGAAATAATCGAGATTATAGAGAGATTAAAGTCAAGCGAAAATTATACGAGTGACGTTGCGGTGATCAGAGTGCCGAGGACGTCGTCGGAGGGGTGAGGGAAAAGTCTCGGTGGGTGAAGGCAAATTTTGTGTTTAAGGTGGGAAAAGCCGACAGGAAAGAGCAACCCGGATAAACTGGGGCAGTATCGAAAGCGATTCGTGCGCGGCGATCCTTTGAATTTAAGATTAAATCGTCTGCTCCGGGCAGAACCACGGTGTCTATCGTCTTCTAAAAGGGGTGTAGGTGAACCTGTGGAAGGGACGATATGAAGTTTTGAAGCGTTTGGAGATGCGGCAGCTTGACGACAGTGCAACTTTACCCGTTTGGGCCACGGTTCCTTTCTAGGCCTCTTATAGGCTGATGCGGCTCTCCCCAAAACCCCAGCCCTAATAATCGATCTGATCAATAAGTCAATGCGGATTGAGGACAAACCGATCCATTGAATCTGAGAGGAACAAGAAAAGTAGTTTCTAATTATAACCCTTGAAATCTATGTACCCGCAAGAATAGCAACAATAACGGTCACCATACGATCCGCTCTAATCCAGCACGCTCTACTTTTTACCCGAAATGTTCTAGATGTTGCGCCCCAAATTTTGGAACAAAAGGAAAGCAAAATCCTGAAAGATAATGGAAAGTCAAGAAAGACCTCTATGACCCCGGAAAAATTCGGAAAAAAAAGTCTTCGGTGTATCAGCTATACAATCAATGGGTATCTCTAAACGTAAGGTCTCCAAACAGTTGGAAAGAAGGGATTCGCTTATTTATCGCCGCTATTGATCATGCTGAGAAGGCAATTCCAACCTAAAAGTAGCAATGTCAGTGCTATACAAAACCTTCACTGAAAATAAGTGGCACATACCCAAGCTGACCAGGTTTACAACAAGCACACGATATTCCAGTGGCACGATGGAGAAGTTAACACCCTGAACAAGAGGCCAGATGGTCAAGTTGGCCTTGTAGCTGGGAAGGAAGCTGTTACGCCATTTCTCAATAGGGTCCGACCCTTCCATGATAGCCATGGAGGTCAAGAAGCAGGTAAGATGGGTAGGAGTAAATAAGCACTGGTCTGCGGCAACCCGGGCGACGATGGTTGCCTTGCTATTCTTCAGAACCACATTCCGTTGAAGAAAGCCGAACCAGGTTGTAGCAGCGGGACCAAAGATAGCTAATGAGATGAGTAAAACAGACAACTCACCAAGATATGGTAAATGACCTACCTCCTCCGTATAGAGCCATGCGACCGGTTCTGGCAAAGTCATGCTTCTCAAGCCCCTTGCGATCAACTACCTGCTGAGCGAGCACATCACCGCTACCAAAGAGCACCTGTGCGCAAGTCAGAAACAAGACGAATGATGAAAATCGGAAACACAATCATACAGCGCTGGTCACACTGGCCGTGAGAATGGGCTGCTTAGCTAACTTTGCCTGATACCTGGATTGAGAGATAAAGTTTTAGCGTCAGGAACCGGGAAGAATGTGGTCGGGGAGACATACCAACGAAACATGTTGCCAACAAGAGGACTAAGAGTCAATTGAACAGAATAAAGCTCAATTGGGTACGGCGATGGCTCTCACAGGAAAGAAAAATGTTGACAGCAGAATGGGGGATGGAAGATTGAGGAAAAGTCTGGACAGGACAACAAAGAATTAATAGCTTGATAATAAACACATGACCCCCCAGACCGCCGATAAGAATAGCAGGATCGCGACAATCAGCGCCACCGCCCGCAGACTATTGGAGTAAAATCTCCCAATGGGGGGAGGGCGAAGTCACATGATGCGGGCGTCAGCGGGTTGCCCAAACGGGTTCACCGCCTAGGGTATAGGGTTTCCGTGGGCTCGGTTAGCGCACGAAATTTCCGTGAGCCAAACAGTTGTGTGTGGATAGTGAGAGACGAAAGTCAACCTCGACGTCGACAACCCCTCAACGACACCCTCCCGTCCGTTACCTCTCCCCGTACGGTTCATTTTCAATCGCCATATATATCCAACATGGCTGACGCTGCTCCTCGTGGACGTGGAGGATTCGGTTCCCGCGGTGACCGTGGTGGTGACCGTGGCCGTGGCCGTGGTCGTCGTGGTCGTCGCGGCGGCAAGCAGGAGGAGAAGGAATGGCAGCCCGTCACCAAGCTCGGTCGTCTCGTCAAGGCCGGCAAGATCACCAGCATGGAGCAGATCTACCTCCACTCTCTGCCCATCAAGGAGTACCAGATTGTGGACTTCTTCCTCCCCAAGCTCAAGGATGAGGTCATGAAGGTACGGAACGAACTTTATATCCGAAGGAAAAATGGGCCAGTGGAATTCGTGTGAAGCGCAGGTTTTCATAGTGGAGGAAGCGCAATTGGAATTTGATACACCATGGATGCGATTTAGATGGACAATAGGGAAATTGCAAGTGGCAGCCGCTGACGCTTCATTTTTTTTTCCCTCTACAGATCAAGCCCGTCCAGAAGCAGACCCGTGCCGGTCAGCGTACCCGTTTCAAGGCCGTCGTCATCATCGGTGACTCTGAGGGCCACATCGGTCTCGGTATCAAGACCTCCAAGGAAGTCGCTACCGCCATCCGTGCCGCTATCACCATTGCCAAGCTCGCCGTTCTCCCCGTCCGTCGTGGTTACTGGGGCAGCAACCTTGGTGAGCCTCACTCTCTGCCCGTTAAGCAGAGCGCCAAGTGTGGTTCCGTCTCCGTCAGAGTATGTCATGAAATGCGCGATTTCCGGAAGTGAAAGTAGCATGCTAACCTGGAATAGCTTATCCCCGCTCCCCGTGGTACCGGCCTTGTTGCCTCCCCCGCCGTTAAGCGTCTGCTCCAGCTTGCCGGTGTCCAGGATGCCTACACCTCCTCTTCCGGCTCCACCAAGACCCTCGAGAACACCCTCAAGGCCACCTTCCTTGCTGTCGTCAACACCTACGGCTTCCTTACTCCTAACCTCTGGAAGGAGACTAAGCTCATCCGCAGCCCTCTTGAGGAGTTCGGTGACGTCCTGCGCCAGGGCAAGAAGTACTAGATTATTAGTGCCGTGACGGGGAAATAAATTAGCATGATCGTTTTTTTTTCTTGAACCATTTTCCTACGGGATTTCTACTTTTTTTGGCTGTAGGATCGGAAAAGCTGGAATGAACTTTTTATCTCACGCTCTGCTACGCTACTCACGGCCATGGATGTAATTACGGGAGGGACGACTTAAACAAAATAGCGTGAAGTGAATGAAAGCTTCCTTTTCGCCAGTCATGATATCCTGCGTAAATGAGCAGGAAGGAAGTTCCTTGCGTAGATGCTTTACTCCACAAATAGATAACTGAGATACGGCAGTCGACTGATTCTTCATCAAGGATTGATAAGTAGACCCTTGATGATCCATGTCATTTATTGAATTTCTCCTCAGTGGAGTCATGGCACTGGTCTAGATCAACGGTCGATGTTGATAAGTGGTCTAGTGGGAAAACTGCTCTTTAATATCTCTCATATAATGTTTATATAAGCAAGTATGACAATCTAGAACAAGCAAAGCAATGTGTACACAGAGCAAACGAGTAATGGATTAAATTGGTTGGGTGAGTGACGACATTTGTTAGGTGTATGGCATAGCTTATAAGAAGGGTAACTGCAACGAATGATATATATCCGCACTATCCACACATCCGTGCCAGCACCCAAAGAACGAAGAAGAATGGGAAAAATATAGAGCACTGGAAGACGAACTAGGAAAATCTGTCAATCTTGGTATTCTTTTCACCCTTGTTTCTTTTGTTAACCCCTTTCGTTTTTGGACAATACAGTCTAACAGTATTCGAAACTTCCGCGTCTAAACATAATATCAAGAACGTCGAACCGACAAAACTATCCGCGATAGTGCAAATCCACCGCACCTTAAGCCAACTATCGCTTGGCGAAATATCAGAAATATAAGAAATAGGTATCCCATAGAAAGCTTCCTTTGAACTGAGACTACTGTCATAATGTGATTGGTGATGTCGACAGCACGTGGCGCAATAATGGCTGCGATAAACATGACCACCAAAAGTACTATATTAAGTAGTAGTAGGTATATACGGTACTAATTACCGGATTTTCTAGCCAACTCGAAGACATTCTCCTTGTCCTGGGATGGGCTTAGGTAAACATTCAAAGAACTGCCCGGATTCTGTTTGACGTCGGTGCCACAAAAGCGCCTCCAAGAATCATGAGACACGATGCCATTGTTGAAATATATAGGGGGATGCATATTATAGTTTGGTTACATATTATTGGTTCGGGTTATTATATGTATTATTTTGCGAAACTCTTGAAGAAAATTGTGTTTATTAGCATGAGGTATCGTACCCAGACCCGAAACGGGAATGTCGCCGACATTCGACAGCATTGCCAAGCTTCAACCTCACAACTTACTTACTACTAGTACTACTAGTACTACAGAGTACTATATGATGCTAGGGCTTATAATGGCAAAATAGTTAAGGGCAAGTCTAGCACGGACAGAGATTTCATCACCGACGACAAAATCATACGGTGTCTCTTGCCTGCTCGGTCGGAATCGGTCCTCATGTCGCACTTTATAGTGTCCATATTTGGAATTCCAACTGAGAGGTCTCCTTCGGATTGGCTATTACAAAATAGTCAGAGCGAATCGTCTCATTCAGTCGAGCTGGATACGAACGAAAATTCTGTTTGTGAGGTCTGTTTTTTAGCAACGACTGGAGCTGGCCGTGTGCTCTCTGATTGGCGCACTGGCGAGCTACCAGCGTGGGTTCAATTTATCAGATCATCAGATAAGGAGCGGTTTTGTCCCCATGGCCCACCCTGTATGGACCCCAATCATTTAGCCCAACCAGCCAGAATTGTTCCCAGTTCCCAATCCTTCCGTTTATACGCTCTTAACGCAAGCTAGGGCCGCGAGGGAATGCGGTACTTCGAAACCTGCCAATTACAGCCCCGCTTGGCAGACCCTATGGCAAGAATCCTGCTTCACGATACTGTTGCCCACTGTGAGTGGCGTATACTCAGCAATGCTAAGGACCAGACCGAGTGCTAAGGTAGGGGTATTGCTGCTTAGCGCTCTAATCGCACTATTTTAGACGGAAATTCCCGACAGTACGGCGGAATGCTATTTGGGGTTGGGGCAGCGCTTCTCTCGGGGGAATTTGTTATTTAGCAGTCGATCATTCCCCCTTTGATGGATGAATTCTTTGCGCAGAGTTTTGTTCCATTCTTTTTGCCCCGCTTGACGGCTTCTTTTCTGTCAACTCTCAGGGAGAAGTCTATCATGAGGTTCAGACTCCCGATTAAGCCGGATGAGATACCGGTGGACGAGAAGCAACAACCTAATGATGATGAAGCTAACGTTACGCCACAGTCTGCGTCTAAGGAAGCGGCCACCTCCCGTGCTGATCAAGTAGATGATGACAAGAGTGATGTGGTCAACCCGGAGTTCCAGCATGGTGTACAGAGCGCACAGGCCATGACTCAGGTCTGGTCCAAACAGCATTTGATTTTGGCCTACGTGATGTAAGTGTCATAGCTGCATTGTGTGATACGTCCACACTCGAAGCTGATGATGGCATTGTCATTAGGATCTGGATTATCTACTTTGTTAAGAACTTCGCGTTCGGCATCATCGGCACGTTGACTCCATATGTTACCAGCTCCTTCAAAGAACACTCGTTAACTGGGACTACCACCATTCTTTCTACGCTTATTGGCGGGCTGTTCAAACTTCCTTATGCTAAACTGATTGATATTTGGGGCCGTCCCCAGGGTTTCGCCTTGATGATCGCCTGCATGACCGTTGGACTCATTATGATGGCTGGGTGTAATAATGTTCAGACATATTGTGCGGCTCAAGTGTTCTACTCGGTGGGGTCTGCTGGTGTGGATTTCACCCTGACCATCTTCATCGCCGATACGTCGGCGCTGAAGAACCGGGCGTTCTGGCTCGGCTTTGTCGGTTCTCCGTACATCGCTACAGTTTGGGCATACGGTCCGGCGACGGAAGACATCTTGAGTTCCATGGGATGGCGATGGGGCTTCGGCATCTGGGCTATCGTGACGCCCGTGATGTTGACGCCTCTATTCTTCCTGTTTTACTATAACCAGCGCAAAGCGCAGAAGGCCGGTCTGGTTCCCGAGCGTCACAGCCAGCGCACGGTAATGCAATCGATCGCTTACTACGGCAAGGAGTTCGACGTTATCGGTCTGCTCCTCCTTACTACTGGACTTGCCCTGTTCCTGTTGGCTTTCAATCTGTACTCAAAGCAGCCCGACGAGTGGAAATCTCCGCTAATCATCTGCTTCATTGTCATCGGCGGCCTCCTACTCATCGCCTTTCCCGTCTACGAGAGATACATCGCTCCAGTCACGTTCATCCCCTGGTCGCTGTTGCTCAACCGAACCGTCTTCTTCACCTACACCATGGCCGCCAGCATTTACCTGGCCTGGTATCTCTGGGACACCTACTTCTACTCGATGCTAGTTGTTGTCTTCAACCAAAGCGTCACCCAAGCGACCTATATCACCAATATATACAGCGTAGGCTCCTGCTTCTGGGCCGTACTCATGGGCATCCTGATCCGCTATAACGGTCGCCTCAAATGGCAAGCGCTTTACTTCGGGGTCCCCATTACCATTCTCGGTGTCGGTTTAATGATCAAATTCCGCGAACCGGGTGTCAACATCGGGTACATCGTCATGTGCCAGATCTTCATTGCGTTCGGCGGCGGCACCCTAGTGATCTGCGAGCAGATGACGGTCATGGCCGTGTCATCGCAGCAACACATTCCCGCCGTGTTGGCGATGGAAAGCATGTTCATTAATATTGGCAGTGCGGTGGGCACCACCATCGCCACTGCGCTGTGGACGGGTATCTTTCCCCAGAAGCTTGCCGAGTATCTCCCCGCGGACGCGCAGTCTAACCTGGCGAATATTTATGGTGACATGACGGTTCAGGCGTCGTATCCAGTTGGTAGTGCGGCGCGTGATGCGATTAACCGGTCGTATTCGGAGACGCAGCGGTTGATGTTGATTGCGGCGACGTGCTTGTATACGGTGACGCTGGCATCGGTGATGATGTGGAAGGATGTAAATGTGAAGAAGATCCAGCAGGTGAAGGGGCGGATTCTGTAGGTTGGATATGTGGTAATGGTGATAGGAGGGTGTCCATTGTAGACTTGGAATTGCTGATACCCCGCATCAAAGTATTAATGTTTCAAATAGAGAGACTGAGGCCTAGACCGACGTTGATCAATCGAATTATCCTGTAAAGAACTAGATCTTCTCCATTCCGCATTCCTATGCGTAGAAATCAAGTTTACCAAAAACAGCAACCTGGGTCAGGCCACATTCCGCTATAAATAACCCTAGCTGCATCGACCCCTCACTGAGTGGCTCTGTATCTGCCAAGGCACGGGAACAATGATCCAGATCAACCGACATTGAATTAAATGCTGGCCGTGCAAAAAGTACAGTCGAAGAATCAAGGACGGGATTGCAATCGTGGCAAACAAATCAAACGGTTGCATTCTTTTGCCCGACGTTGCGATTCGAGTCGGCGATTGGTTGCTTTCGAGGCCGCAGGTCGATGACGACAGAATCGAGGTCAGCATGACGAACGTCTCTCGTAAGTGTTTTTTCTTTCTTTCTTTTTCTTATATTTAGTCTTGTTTTATAACCCTTTTCCTCCATCTTTCATTCCTACTGACACTAACCTCTTTGACCCGTCGAGATCTTGATTTCAGTTCCAACATTGCGGGTGCTGTCACTTTAACTAAGCTTATCGGATACTGAACCTTGAATATACTTTCAAGATGATCGATCCACCCGCCGAGATGATCGACTTCTTCGATACCCTCAAGACGAAGCCGCTGCCCGTGCCCACCACGACCCCGACATCGGTTGCCCCCGTGCCCACCGTCGTCCCTGGCCATGATCTCATTTTCCAGGAGTTGTCCAAGACCAGCCAACGGACACTATGGTATGCACACACACACACACACACACACACACACACACCCTCGTTTCTACTTGTCTAGAAACTAATCTTACAATCATAGGGTGGTCGTCGTGCTAATGGCTATATCCGCCATCGTCTTCTACATCCTCGCCTCCCGAGCACCTTTGGTAAGCCCGACCAAGGACACACTATCAAGATGCAACTAAGAAGAATAGACCAAGCGAGTCATCCACAACCTGATTGCCATCTCCACAACAATCTCCTTCATCACCTATCTCGCACTCGCAACCGGCGAAGGTATAACATACAAGCACGACATCCTGACGATCCACAACAAGCACGTCCCCAACACTCATCGTGATATCTACCGTCAGGTCCTCTGGCTGCGGTACCTCAACTGGTTCCTGACAAACCCCCTGGCCCTCATCAATCTTGCCCTCTTGTCCGGCCTCCCGGGTGCCCATCTCCTTGTCGCCATCGTCGCCGATTGGATCATGCTCGGCACCGGCATCTTGGGCACCTATGCCGGCCATACCCCCCGCAGATGGGTCTGGTTCACCATCAGCGCCATCGGCTACCTCACGACTGTGTACCATATTGGTGTGAACGGGGGCCGCTCGGCGGTGAACAAGGACGCCCAGACAAAGCGATTCTTCGGTACTGTTTCGGGTGTGTCGCTTTTGATTAAGGCTTTGTTCCCTGTGTATGTTTTCTCTCTTCTTTCCTACTTCTTAGGAAATATATGAAGGGTGCTGATAATCTGTATAGAGCCATCGCGGCCGGCGCTCTAGCCCTCAAAATCGGCATCGACGCCGAGACCATCATTTTCGCTATCCATGATATCTTCCTGCAGGGTATAATCGGCTACTGGCTTATTTTCGCACATGATGCGGCACCTGGAATGTAAGTCTTTCGAGGACTAATATTCTAGTATCCATCAAAGCTAACCAAAACAGTACCCTTCTGGTTGACGGTTTCTGGTCCCATGGACACGGCAACGAGGGTGCGATTCGCATCACGGAAGAGGAGGGCGCCTAAAGCAATCATGAAATTACGCCTTCTGATACAAGGAGAATCGGATTGGAGTCTGGACTGGCGGAGATTGGGATTCGTGAATAGTGAGAATGGTTGGAGGAGGCAGTGAGATGACGTCATACTTATGTTGCATGTTCTGAGATTGAACGAATGATGGAAAAGTGGATTAGTTGATGACGCTCGTTACCATGCTGTTACTTCGGGTTGTTGTACAGGATCTGGGTTTCGCTCTTTTACTACTAAATTGGCGTTGTTGATCTTCGCGTGAAAGTGATAGGATAGGCCATAATAATACTAATAAATGAACGGATATCCTGATATTCAATGAACCTAGAAACTTTCCAGATCGGAAGATCTAAGTTGGCTTTGAAAGTCCAGACTAGATTAAGTACAGATGAGAACAGTTTAACTGTCACTCTAGTTCCGTATCGCCATACTCTCCATACCCCCGATCCACAACCCTACCTCTCCACCCACTTTTTACTATCCACACCACACCATACGACACAGCAACTCACAGAATAAAACCAAGAGATCCTCAAACAAACCTAATCCTCCGAACCTCCCCCCTCTTAATAACCCTCCCAACAACCCCCTTCCCAACCTCCCCTCCACTCTCCCCCGGCCAAACAACAGTAACGCCCCCCATATCATCCCCCAACCAAAACCCAGCATCCACGCACCCATCCCCAAACCGCACACACTTCAACCGCGCACAGTCAAACCACTGCAGAAACGGATCCCCATCGACCACGAACCCGCTCAACACCAGCGTACGGATCGAGAGCCGGGTGCGCGTTCTTCCCATCCCCATGCCTACTACTTTGGCTTTCTCGATGACTATCTTGTCGAGATATTCGCCCACTCCGAGGGCTGGGTGGAGGGTTCCTGTTCCTGTTCCACTTGGGCTTTCTGTTAGGATTGGGTCTTTAGACTGGGGTACTGGGGTGTGTAGCTCATTTCAATGTCTGTAGTGTAGTCTTGGGGTAAGGGCAGAAAAGGAAGGGATATACAGAAGAGACAAAAACATACTAGTAAACCGGCTCCCTAAACCTCTCCTTCGTAAGTGTCCATCCACCACGAATACAGGGCCATTTCGTCACATAGTTTCGGCGTAGACTTGGTGCGAGAGCCATGCCGAGTTCCAGTTCTTCCAGGTGCGGGTTCAGCCATGCTGCTTGCCAGATGTATTTCTGGTAGGAACTCATCATGCCGGTTAGTTTTAGTGTGCGCAGGTGTCGGAAGTGGAGGAGGGGGGTTAGGGATGATAGGGGGAAGGTTTCGGTTTCTTGTTCTTTTTCGTCAGTGTCATTGTTGGGGTTTTCTTTGGGTTTTTGCTCTGTGGCTTCTGTTTTGGATGGGGTTGCTTTTGTGATATTATGCGTTTGGACAGAGTCTATAGCTGAGAAATCGATGGGCCAGAATAAGTCCAGTCCTAGACTCTTCCTATCCCTCGCGAGGAGATCCCAGGTGTCGCCGCCGCGGAACTCGAGGATGGGGTTTGTGGGCGTGGCTTGGTCGTTTGGGAGGAGGTCGGGTCGTTTTCTGGTATTGCTCAGCTCACGGAGGATGGTTAGTGGGAGACGAAGCAGAGACCGGGACCGCGAGCTCGAGCGTGGTCTTGCTTCGGTTGGTTCTTGCTCTGGGGTAGTTTGGTCTGAGGTGTCGGAGCGGATGGATGAGCGTGCGCGTCGTCGACTTAGATGAGTGCTGTGGAAGGGGTTGAGCAGGAGGGCGTCGCTCATGCTGAAGCGGCGACGGCGGTGCGCTTCGCTGTCGTTTGGGTCGGGCATGGGGTTGTCTGGAGTTGTTTGTGGTTGTGGTTGTGTCTGTGGTTGGGTGTTTGGTTGCTCTTGGCCGAGGGTGAAGGGGAAGCGTTTGTGGATGTGTTTCTTTCTTTCTGTAAGATGTTAGTATATGGTTTTTTCTGGTGTTGGAGGGGGGGCATGAGAGTACCAGCTTCGATGGAGTCGTGGATGGGTTTGTTGTAGGCTTCTGCGTCGCGCCAGAAGGCGTGACCTAGGAGCGTTGCGTGCCAGTGGGAGGGGTGGGTGTCCATTCTTTTGTGTTGGGTTGTTTGTGGATATATGGGGAGTAAGACGACTGTATAGGGAAAAGGAGGCAGAAGGTTTGTAGGTAGAAGTGTTGGGGAGAGGAGGGTATCTTGCTGGTGTAAGAATCAGGTTTGAGAAGACTTACTGCGGAGGACTGGCATTCTGATCGAAGAGAGTGAGGGACATGCTGGCCAGTTCAAACACAGAGACGAGAGCCATGATGTTCTGTCTCGATGTTGCTGCTCCTCTTCAAAGTGTATTCCCATTGCCCAGGGATTCAACCACATCTTGTCGGACTCGTCACTTGTGCTCTAGTATCAGCACCTAGAAGCTATATCTGGATTCCCTCCTCATCTTCTCAGAACCATGACTACGTAGGAGGTTTTGGTGTCCTTTTAAAGATGATCAACATCAAGCTCATTGTCAAGATTCAGACTTCCACTAAGCAGCTGCGTGATTGAGTTTGTCCATTACAAAGGACCTCAATAAAGGTCCTGGCTTCATTGTTTGCTTATTGAAAGAGGAGACGATTGTCCTAGATCCGGACAGAAGGTGCTAGGACCTTTGTGCTTTGATATAGCTATAGTAATCGAACCTGCGTTTTGTGCTTCACGAAGTGTCTGATGCTCATCGGTAGTTTATGATCGACAAATGAAGAACTAAATGTCCAAGTATTGTTACACTAATCATTATGGAAAATATAGAAGAGGATCAATAGATGAATCGAAGTTGTATTCCTATGATAGGCTAGCTAACCCTGGAGATATTTTTTTTCGTTTTATTTATCTTTTGCTTTCCTCCAAGGGTCAAGGCAAATATTATTAAAGTTGTAAGAGAAAAGAGTTGGAGGGATTGAGTTGAAACAATCCAGCAAAGACACGATCTAATATATCGGGCAGTGCAAGCAAAATTCTATAATAGTGTATCACACGAAGATAAGAAATATAGAGCGAAGTACGGTTGAGAGTGTCCTCTTTGAAACAGGGTATCAACCAGGAATTGATAAGCAAGGCAAAAGCAAGAGCCTGCAAGGTATATACTTAGTAGAAAAGAAATATGTGCTGTATATTGTAATGTTGTAGCTCACTTCTTCTTAGAGAAGCGCTCCTTCAAGCCGCTGAGGTTCCACTTCTTAACACGGAACGTGTAGTAGAGCATAGTCGCCAGGAAGATATTAAACACGATGTACACCCACATGAGGCCGAAGTTGCGCCAGCGCTCACTCCAGTAAATGTTGACGCTCGACAGGAAATCATCTGCCACAGCGACTGAGCAGTAGTTGCAGTCCGAAGTGGCGTTCGGGTTCGACAACTGTCCACCAGCCATGCTCATGAATGAAGACATGTATTCACCGCAGGTCTGGCCCGATGGAGGATCGAAGATGGACATTTCTGATGGTGAGCACTGGACTACGCGATCGTGGAGCTGGGTGGCGGCCATGGCTGAGACCCAGTAGGTGAAGGGGGAAACACGGTACATGAAGATCCAGAATCCCGGTAGCGCGGTTGGGGTTTGCATGACACCGCAGAATGTGAGGGACATGGCGAATAGGAGAACCACAATGGCACTAGCTGTTTCGGTGTCGGGCATGGCGGCAATGGCCATGTGGGCGAAGGTGCTGGCATAGATGAAAAATTGAATACATAACAGGAGGACGAGACCCTGTCTTTCGGAGTCCTGGACTCCGACAACTGCGTAATAGTAACAGGCGTATGTTAAGATGCCCATCATGATTTGGTACGGGATCTCAACGATGATGTTGGCGATCAAAAAGGCTTTCCATGAGTATGTTTTGCTGGGTCTTTCGCGGACTTCATACAAAGAGCGTTGGGTCACAAATAATGGCATGACCTATAAGGGTTAGTTTCAGTTTATACAAACGGTAGTCCTTGACACTTGACATACCTGTTGAACCAGAGAAGAGAAAATACTGCACAGCATGAACAACGAGTAGACGATGGTCTGCATCCCCTGGAGGGAAGACTTCGCTTGGAAGAACGAAAAGCCAATGAAGAGGCCAGAAAGGATTCCCAGCACCCATTTCGACGCGATGTATTCCGGCATACGCCAATACTGCTGGAACACACGATAGGTAACCTGATATAACTGGAACCAGAATGGCATGGCAAATTCCGACTTGCTCCAAGATTCGTTGTCTTTGTCACTGGCCTGTGTCTTTGACTGCTGTTCTCTGTGGATCCGATCGATCTCGGTCTGTACGCCTTGACACTCGCTGCTTCGCTTCCAGACGTCAAACCAGTTCTCACCCTCGGAATTCGTGCCAGCGTTCACAATCTCCAGCATCCACTCAGCCGGGTTTTCGTCATCAGCGCACTTGCGTGCCCCATTTGATTCGAAGTAGTTAAGGAGGGTATTGGAGTTCTGTCCAATTGGACCAAAGTAGACTGTCTTTCCACCACGTGCAAGAAACAGAAGCTGATCGAATTGCTGGAAAAGAATTGCACTAGGCTGATGAATGGTACAGAGAACCGCTTGTCCGCTGTCGGCAAGCCTCCGGAGGAACGCGCAAATAGCCCAGGAACTCTGGGAATCAAGACCGCTAAAATCAGGTCAGTAACATACACAATACTTGCAGAAGATGGAGTGATTTACCTAGTGGGTTCGTCCAAAAAGAGCAAGAGCTTAGGCTTTGCAGCCAATTCCACACCGATGGTCAGCAATTTGCGCTGCTCAACGTTCAAACCTTGGCCCGGCACACCGACAACAGCTTCGGCAAAGTCTTCCATTTTCAACATGCGGATCACGTCCTCCACATAGTCATACTTTTCCTGGATAGAGACATTAGGGGGTTGACGAAGGAGAGCGCTGAATCTGAGCGACTCGCGGACAGTAGCAGTTTCGAGATGTAGATCCTGTTGCTGAACATAGCCAGTGCTTCTCTGGAAGCTTTGGTCGAGGCCTCGGCCATTCACGAACATGTCACCTGTAATAACACCCATGGAAGTCCGGTGCGCCAGTACATCAAGCAAAGTGGTTTTACCTGCACCACTGACACCCATGAGAGCAGTCAACGTGCCTGGCTTGACCCATCCAGAAACATGATCCAATAGTCGCCGTGGTTCACCCTTGATCTCGATATCATAGCAAACGTCTCTCCATGTAAAGATATCCTTCTGTGGCGGTATGATAGACATATCCCCTTCACCCGACTCCGTGGTAGGCTTCATCGCACTGAGCTCCACTGCGCTCTCAGCATCAGGTTTCTTTGAGTCGGTGCGCAAATATGCCGGCTCATGTCCACGACGGAAGACCAAAACTTCGGCAGTGCTACTGGTAGACGAATTCAACTCAGTGGCAATGAAGTAAATCATCATGAACCCAACAAGGAAGGCAATCAAGATGCCGAAGTTCCGCCACACGTGCCCGTAGCTATACTGGTAGTTCACCTGTATATAGTCATCACCGCTAATAGCACGCTGCCCAGCTTTAGCGCCCGCAGACGAGCAGACAAACGAGTTACCACTGAGGTTAGGGTAGGCCGGGATAAACTGTGAGCATATAAAATCACGTCCGTGGAATTCGTTAGCAATTAGCATCTCGAATGCATAATAAATGGGGTCTGATTCGAAGTTAGTGAGATACACAGAATGTTTGGGATTCCATTCACTTACTGAGGTAATGAATCCATTCGAACCAAGGGTGCATGGAAGGAACAGGCAGCACAAATCCCGTGTAGACAATCAGAGCCAAGATCAATATACCTGCCAGCCCCATTGCTTGCGAGACTGTTTGGGTAATAGCCGCCATCGTACGGAAGACTGCACTCATCACGAACATCACAATGAATGTGACCAATAGATAGAGGAAAAATTGACCCGCTGATCTGTGAAGACCCGCCAGGAAGTAGAGGATAAGGTTAAACACGACTGCTATGACAAACTTGACCGGTATATCACTGACCACGCCAGCAATGGCCTCGGTGGCTGGGTGATAGAAGGCATATGAGTTGTGTTTTTCCACAATTGGACGCTGCGAGTAAAGACTGTTGATTTCGTTCATTGCAATAAGAGCGTTGAGTAAGACCGCGAAGAACAAGGTGGCGCCTTTGGCCGTGAAGCCTGCAGTTGCATCCGGGGTACCATAAAACACAGATCCAATAATCAGAGCCATGATAATTTGACTAATAACAGTTGACACAGTAGAAGAGATATCGTTCCACACTCGTTGGTATGCTCGCTTCGTATTGAGCTTGATTTGCATGGGCACACTAAGCAAGTATGGTGACTGCGGGCGGGTATGTTTGGCCTGGATCTCGCGCTTCTTCTGCTGAAAAGTTGCGAGGGCGTCACCCTCCTCTTCCAATGGGTGTTCCTGCTCGTAATGGGAAATCTCGGACATGAGCTTCTGGTATTCTGGGGATTTGCGCCAATATGCTTCAAAGTCTTCAGCAGTGCGTGGAACTTGGTTTTCCATACCCGGACGTGCTTTACGTTCACTGGGATTGGTCACCGAAGTCAGGAAGTCTCCCGTGGTCTGTCGCTGAGGACATTCCCATCCTTGTCGTTCGAAGTAAGACTTCGCATCTTTCGCAGGACCATAGTAAATCTGACGTCCTTCATAAAGGACAACCACTTTGTTGAAAATGTCGTAGATGCTCTGACTAGCCTGGTAGATCGCCACTGCGTGTGCAGATCCGCTGAGGTCGGCAAATAGACGTAGTGCCTCCACAAACTTCAATGCCGTTGCGGAATCCAAGCCTCGGGTGGAGTTATCCCATGCAGCTAAGGGGGAGTGAGCCAAAGCCATCTCCGCGATACTAACACGCTTCCGTTCACCACCCGATACTCCGCGGACGAAATCATTTCCGACCTTGGTATTGTAGGTGTGGCTCAGACCAAAAACAGCCATGACTACCTGGGTGATATGCTTGGCAAACTCTTCGCGGGACATGTCACGGATTCGTTGAGCTGGGGTTCTCGCCAGGGCGGCAAATTCGAGAGTCTGGCCGACGGTTAAATGAGGGAAATGTTTGTCCACCTGCAATTTTCACTCGGGTCAGCCTTTAATCAAACATTCAATGCACAAGAATTCTTACCTCCTGGTTGTACACCACTTCACCCTTGAACTCCTTGATCATTCGTTGCTGAGGAACGCCTGTCACATACTGGTCAGCGACATACACTAATATCCGCAAACATAGGGGAAACTGTACCATCATAATGGATAACGCTCTCTTTGCTCATAGACAGACCGTGGAG
This sequence comes from Aspergillus oryzae RIB40, assembly GCF_000184455.2. Lineage (NCBI taxonomy): Eukaryota > Fungi > Ascomycota > Eurotiomycetes > Eurotiales > Aspergillaceae > Aspergillus > Aspergillus oryzae. Next base: position 2,818,649 of record NC_036442.1, read on the forward strand.
CTCGCCACATAGAGACTTGAGGAAAGTACTACATCCAGATCCTGGACGACCTAGGACGAGAAGCAATTCGCCGCTCTTCAGCAAGCCATTGAATTCATTCAGGATCCGCTTCGGAGGCGAATGCCTGTTTTTCATCATCTCACCGATGCGAAAAGGTGCAGATAGCATGGATGATACTGTGTCCTGGAGCTGCAGCGCTGCTCCGGTTCCAGATACCGTGAAATTCTTGAAGACGATACCTGTCCGGTGGGCTTCTCGGCCTTGTCTTTCGGACTCCCGAAGAACCATCTTCAGCCACTTGTTCAGGTCGAATGAGGGCCCTTGAGGATCAACGGCCGGGTCATTCTCGGAAATTGTAGCCAAAGTAGATGTTCTCGTGGGGACATTGGGGGGATAGACACTCGACCGACGACGTGAGCTTTGGGAGGCGATGCGATTGAGGGTTTCGATTCCGTCCTCGTCGATTAGCCCCATGGGAGACCGATGTTCCGAGGCATTTTCTGATGCTATTGTCGAATCACTGCTTTCACATTCCTGTTCTTGTCGGTCCTTGACGACCAAGGGGTCCTCGCTCTTCTTGTGCGAAGCCATGGCGTAGGAATCCTTGCCGGGCACGCAGAAGACTTTGAAGGCTTCGAGGTAAACCTTGAAAAATGTTGTACGCGCTCTTTAGTTGCAATGGGTCGCTATTATTCTTATTAGGTGTAATATCGACGTTAATATAAGTAATTCTGCACTTTCTCCGCCGAGTCGAAGGATGAAGACACACAGACCCTAAAGTGGCAACGACGTTTGCCCTACTCTTTATATTCATTATTTACGGTTTCATAGTTTTGAGGCCCCCCACAATAGGGTAGTGCTCGGGAGCAAAAACCTCCATACCCGAGTAGGAAATCAAGAGAAAGGAGGAGATCTAGATCCGAATGTTCGGTGCCTAACGTGGCTCTCCCTTATCATACCCTCCCGGTCCGGTACGACCAAGACACTATAATGATCCTCGCCAATAGTGTTATCGGAAATCTGTTAGTCAGCGGGGATAAGTATCTAACTGAACCAAGATTAGTACCAGGGACACTCATTATGATGAACTATGCAAAAAATCTGCGGTAGTCGAGGGCTCCGGATTCACTAGTTAGATCGACCGCGTTCATTGGACTCGGAAGTGGCAGATCCCGAGTATCCGGGCTGAGAACAATCTTGCTGGTGTGGCTTGGCCGATGAAATCAATGAATCATGACCGTGGATCCCCAAGGGGGGGACCCACTCGGAGAGCGGCTTCTGTGCACCTCCGTTGCAGTCCCGAGAGTTCACGGCCACGTTCATCGTTCATACTACATCGGAACCTCCGTACTGTGTATGCTCCGTAACGGCTTTGAGATTAGGTTGCGTCAGCACTTTTCCACTTATCCCCTTCTTTTCTTTTTAGCCTTTTCCTTTTTCGAGTCGTGACGTGCTCCTATCAAAATCGACGCAATTCATATAAATAGTGAACCACTAGCGCCATCCACGTAGAAAACTATGATCGACCAACTACCACAACAGACGCCGCCACGGGGGATCTAGTTTTGATTTTCAATTTCTCATTGGTGCTCCTCGTGCAACTTTTACAGCGGCATCCTAGGCGCCTGTCAGATTCGGAGAGGAACCCTTTTCCGGCAAGCCTCGGTTGTTCCAGACTATAAGGCTGGAGACTTATCGTGAACAACTACTCCGTATTATACAGTGACGAGCTGGAACCTTCTAGCAATATGGAAGGTAATCGTTAGCTCCTGCATACTTGATTAGATCTATTCGGAGAAACATCTGTAGACCTCCGTAAACCCCTTCAAATACATATATTATCCTGAGGCTGTGCTCGTCAGGACCCTAACGGTCGCCGTTGGAGCCGCACGACGGCTTCGGAAGGGTCCAGTTCCAGACCCGGCTAAGATGATGGTAAATTATTGGCTGCTTTGCATGCTTAGTGAGCCTCTGTGCTTAGTCATCGGAAGATCGCCGGTAACCATCCGATCGATCAATTTGCCTCGTGGTTAAGAAAGCACTAAAATCTGGACGTCAAAGAGTCAAGACATTGTCTTGCGGATCATTGCAAGCTGGTGGGGCTTTATCCCTGGGAAACCCCCACGGAGATGTCAAATGCGGATTTGAGGCTTGTCTGTCGAATGTAGACAGGGGAAAGTGACAGCTATGTTGATCATGTGCCTCCCTGCACGTGTTAAGTTCCCGTGTCTCAATAAATATATATTTGTGATCCAACTTGACACAAAGATGCGATATCAACTACTTCCCTTGGGATTATGGTATAGATAACATTATCTCCTTTTGGGATATACTACACTGTTAATATACAAGATTAGAGATATGACCTGGTCACTCAGGCCTACGACGAATCGGCCGCCTTAGCCGCCCCAGACGCATCAAGCTCACTAACGACGTCCTCACAACGATCACAAACAGACTCTTCAGCCTGTGATTCTGGGACAACATAGCGCCAGCAACGCGGGCATTTGTCAGCCTGAGGAGTATAAACATATACGGTTCCCTTTTGTCCACTGGGAAGCTCATATTCCTCGCTGTATTGCCATTCTGCTTCCGCAATAGTAGCCGGAATAGGCTCACCCGAGGTTCCGAGTGTGACGGACGAGACAACAAAGATATCAGGAAGCTCAGTTAAAGATCGCTGGAATACGGAGTTGTTGACACCCTGAGGAAGAACAATGTGGACAAAGGACTGGAGAGATGAGCCCATTTCCTTCTTGCCCCGGGCCGTTTCTTGAGCGTTCTTAATAACGGAGTGGACAGCTACGAGGTCCTGGTAGTCTGTCTCAAGAGAGTCGTCTTGCCACTCTGAGGCAGGAGTAGAAACTACACGCTTCAGAGGATGCTCGCACTGCGACTTGATGGCCTCAGGGGTGTGCTCCCAGGTCTCCTCCACGAGCATGGGAGTAATGGGAGCCAATGCTTCTTGAAGGTGGCGGTAAATATGGAACAGGGTCGTCTGCGCAGCGCGTCTACTCGCGCTGTTCTCTCCGTAGGTGTACAGTCGATCCTTAATGGCTTCCATGTAGAACGCAGAAAATTCGAGATTAGCCCAGCGGTTCAGAGCATTCACAGCCTTATAGAATTCAAAGTTCTCGCAGGCCTTCTGACAAGAAAGTATCATTTCGGACAAATGCTTGAGCGCTATCCGATCGGCTTGTTGTAATTGATTATAGGGAACCTGATTGTCTAAGCGGAAGTCCGAAAGAGCGCCAAGTAGGAGCTTGAAAGTCACTCTGTACTTGTGCAAGCTGGTGTTGACGGTTTGAAGAACCTGCTTCCCAATCACCACGTCTCGGGTATAATCACTGCTCGCGACCCACATACGAAGTGCATCAGGACCGAGGGCATCATAGACGGGTCCCTGATTCTCCGTCTGCTTTTTCTTCCCCTTCCTTGGCTTGAGAGGAGGCAAAAGGGTTCCGTCCATAATAGTCTGAGGAAGCAACACATTGCCAATAGACTTGCTCATTTTACGCCCTTCTTCATCCAGTGTGAACCCATGGGTGATGAGGTTTCGGAACGGTGCGCGAGTAGCCGTCTGTCCTGCCGCGAGCTGGTGGGCTGTAAATGTGAGAAGGCCCGACTGAAACCAGCCACGGTGTTGGTCAGTGCCTTCTGAGTAGACATCAGCGGGGTAGCCATCACGATACGGTTCATCAATCTCAGCCCAGCTAGTACCGCTGTCGAACCATACGTCCATAGTATCTGTTCCACGTCTATATCCGGGCCCAGACGCCTCCTGGAGGGATGCTGGAATCCAGGCAGGGTCATTTGCATCATCCGTCCACCAAGCGTCAATTCCACGTTCATCAATAACGGACATAATGTGCGAAACGGAATCCTTCGTAAGCACAGCCTCGCCCGTGACTCGATGATAGAGAGCAGGGATAGGCACGCCCCAGGCTCGCTGACGTGAGATGCACCATTCGCTTCGATTTTTCACGAAGTTCTCTAGTCGTTGTCTTCCGGAAGCTGGAACGAAACGGATATCCTCCAAAGCCTTGACTGCACTCTCACGAATGTCGCCCACGTCGGCGAACCATTGTTCAGTAGCCCTGATAATGATGGGGCGCTTAGACCGCCAGTCATAGGGATACTTATGTTCATACCGATGCTTCGAAAGAAGGTGTCCCTGCGATTCAAGGTACTCGAGAATAGTAGCGTTACCTTCATCCAAAACGCTCTTACCGCTCAATCTTGTAGGATCACTGGGCATAGCCTTGTCGGTGAATCGGCCGTGATCATCAACTGGGGCGAATGCAGTAATTCCGCGGGAGAGGCAAGCCTCGTAGTCTTCCATACCGTGGCCTGGGGCACAATGAACAAGACCTGAGCCAGAGTCAGCGGTGACAAAGTCAGCGGCGATTATGGGCTGAGGCTCCGCATCAGCCCCCTTGAACAGAGGCCGATACGTGGTCCGATCTGCCAGCTCTGAGCCAAGGACCGACGGAATGATCACAGATAGGTCTTCCTTGAGGATGTGTTCAAGATATTGTAACCGGGATTGCGCGACGAGAAGATGACCATGGGTGTCTGACTGAACAATCGTGTATTCCAGATCTGGATGAACGGCAATTACAGCGTTGGCGGGGAGCGTCCAGGGAGTGGTAGTCCAAATAACAGCAGTAAGATCCTTAACCTGCAGCAACGGGTTCTGCGCCAAGTGCGAGGGAATCGAAAGTAGGGGAAACTTGACCAGAGCAGCAGTAGAAACATGATCGTCTTTGTATTCCAATTCCGCTTCTGCGAGTGCCGTGCCGGTGGAGGGAGACCAATAGACAGGCTTGAACCTTCGGTAGATCAAGCCCTTATCAACCATTTCGCGAAATACCCCTAGCTGTCTCTTCTCGAATTCCTTATCCATAGTCTTCCAATGGTTCTCCCAATCGCCCATGACCGCGAAGCTACGAAATCCCTTCATTTGTTCCTTGACTGTCCGTCTTGCCAATGCCCGTGCTTCCTTTCGTATCACTGCCGCGCTGACAGACCCTCCCGCATCTTTCAGCCCCTTCTGGGCCTCAAGTGCCTTCAGCTCAATCGGTAATCCATGACAATCCCACCCTGGGACATATCGCACTCGTTTTCCCAATCCCAACTGTACTCGACATATGAGATCCTTCAAAATCTTGTTCAAAGCATGCCCGATATGAAGCTCGCCGTTAGCATACGGCGGGCCATCGTGTAAGACAAAGGGCTTATCGGCCGGTCTTTCACGGCGTTGCCAGGCGTAGAGCTCGTCAGTGCATCGTCGCAGGTATTTTGCTTGATCGGCCGGAGTCACGCGTGCAGGGAACGTCGACTTAGGGAGTTTGAGCGTCGACGACCAAGATCGAGTAAGCGACCGCGACAATTCCGGCATACTACCGCTGAAGCATGTCAGCCTCTGAGTTGGTCAGCTATGTGAGAGAAGAGGAAATGGTGGAGATCGGGAGACGGGACTCACTGCGGCCCGGGAAAAAGTATGTAATTTACATTACTCACTGTACAATCTTTGTCCAATCATAACCCAGGATATTGCATAAAAACGTGACAGGTCTGTAACGAAAAAGACAGTGGATTGGAGAACCCTTTCTCATGAATGCACCTGGATCTTTGCTCATTCTGATATGTATTAATTCAATATACCCGAACTAGCTCATATAAATACAGTTTCCCAAACTCCAAGTGCCGACCCATGTGGCAACTAATATACTGTCAAGCAGCTAACTGCACTATTCTTCATAACCTCAAACAGCAGACCAGGAAAGCCAAAAAGTTCCGTGTTCCCTAAACCTCCATCGTGACTATCCTGTCCAGGCCTCTGGCCTTTACCTGTACTCTCTTCCCATCCGCCAAGGAATTCCACGCTACTCTCAGGACTATCGCCCCATCCTCGATTAAGTACCATGGGCCTCTGTAAGGCTCGCTCTTCGGCAGGGTTCGTGTAAGAGCCCTTCCAGACCTCCCTGAGCCGCTCGGAGATCTCGTCGTAGCGGGTTTCCGAAGAGACTGCATCCCCCGACGAGTCCAGCTTTATCTTCCAACGACTGCGTCGATGGCGATTGAACGGATATGATCCTGGTACGTTTCCATGCAGAATGATTTTAGTCACTACCAACTGAGTGGAAGGAGATGGAGGGGATGGGTCCTGAAGGTCGGATCCCGGAAATGCAGGCCCAGGGGTGGTTGGATAAGATACGAACGCATCGAACCCATGATGGAAATAATTCAGGAAACATTCCGTGGGTAGCGATGACGGGTCCAAATTATGGGGCTGGTGGAGCTCTTCGTCTGAATCCTCCGTGCCGCTGTTATTCGACGACTGGTCCGTATCAGTCACGTTAATTCCTCTACCTGGGGGCGGACTCAGGTGAATATGGTCTTCACCACCCCCGCCAGCAGCGCGGTGGATCGTTATCCTCCTATCATGCTTACGATAAATTGCGTCGGGCGGCCCAAACTCCGCCACGAGATCTTGCGGAGTGGTTTCCGACAGCGTGATGTAGCTGGTAGGTGACGATCTCCGAATGACCTCAAGTTTACCCGCACCTAGGATATTAAACTCTTCAATTTCGTCTGGGACAGATTCTCTGTTCTTGCCTGCTAGGGCCGGGTTTCGAGGATACTTTTGCTCTTGAGTGAACAATCTCCCCTGAGCTTCGGGCCAGGAATCGCCCTGGAATATTGCCATAGAAGTGGCCGGCAAGGCTGCCGAGGAAGAAAGCAACGCTACAAAATCACACTGGTCTGACCAAGCCGAGTGTTGGAGGGGGAATGAAAAGGCCACCCCGGGGTAGGACAACACATATGTGCCATATGGTGACTGATTAGTCGGAGGTCTATATTCGCCGGGATAGGAAAGACCAAATAGGCGGTGATAAATATGTCCGAAACTAGGGCCCTGGTGCGAGACGGCCCGTTCCTGCGGTTTGCCTCCTTTTAAAACTTCCTGGTTTTTGTACACTAGGGGGATCTTGGTGAAGTCGAGTACTTCGATCAGACGTAATCTTTGGTCGGGACCATCGAAACGCAGCCGGAGACCATTCGAGGATAGTTGTAGGGTCACCGGCTCTCGAATCGGGTCTGTAGAGGAGTAGGCGATGTCTATTGCGGGGTAGGTCTGAGGATGAGCCTTAACACGACTGAGTACATTATGAAGCGAAGCGCCGAGAGCTGATAGACAAAGGTTAGCCACATTCAAGAGCCGGAAGCTTGTATGGCCACATGCTTATAGATCCCAACCCCTTTCCTGGAAGGATCTGGACTTGCGTCGACGATTTGGCTGAGGAACTCATAGTGACTTATAATCTGTTCTCATCATGAGGTGGCGCATTAAATTACTGGCAGAGCGTCGCTGGTCGTAGGTATCCCTGCTATGAAATTCTGGAATCAGAGAAGTACAATAAAACTAGCAGTGAATATAAATTAAGTCTGAATTGACAAATGCTCAAGAAGTGATAGAGAATAGATATCAATCTGGAGGATGATGAGCGCATAGATCATGTGAAATGCCGGCATGACTCCTGAGCACAGACCACCATTGGGCACGTGCGTCAATGTTGTTAGTTTGTTTACATTTTCCTTTCTGGGCCTTCCCGGGAAGTCACTGACTTCTCCTGGACATATCAAAGTGGCGCGACATCACTTCCAGTCGCACACGACAAATTACATATACATCCTCTTTACCTTATTGTGGTAGTGAGCTTGTGAGTGAGACTTGTTCACAATGGCTGGCCCCCAAAGGCCTTCCTCCGGCCTTCCTACAAGGAGGACAACAACCACACGCCAACCGACCAGACGTTTAGGATCTTTAGCAACCCAGAGGGCCAGTTCTCCAGCAATTTCCTCCAAAATTCCTGCCTCCGGTGGATCGCGCGTAATTAAGTCACCGAGTGAGCCGGCTAGCGTAACAGCGAAGAGGAAGGAAAGAGATCTTGAACGTGGAATTAATGAGGACACCAGCATCCACGTTGTGGTGCGCTGCCGCGGGCGCAATGATCGGGAAATCAAAGAGAATAGCGGTGTCGTCGTGAAGACCGAAGGCGTTAAGGGCAATACTGTGGAATTATCCATGGGGCCAAATGCTGTTTCAAATAAGACATATACGTTCGACAAGGTCTTTTCTGCCGCCGCCGACCAGCTCGCAGTGTACGAGGATGTTGTCCTGCCAATTGTTAATGAGATGCTCGCTGGGTACAATTGTACTATCTTTGCCTACGGACAAACGGGGACCGGAAAAACATACACAATGTCAGGCGACATGACCGATACTCTGGGCATCCTTTCCGACAATGCCGGCATTATTCCACGTGTTCTATATTCGCTATTTCACAAGCTCGAGGAGACAGAAAGCACCGTGAAATGCTCTTTCATTGAGCTATACAATGAAGAGCTTCGTGATCTTCTGTCAGCAGAAGAGACTCAGAAGCTGAAGATTTTCGAGAACGAGTCAAAGAAAGGACAGAGCACGCTTGTCCAAGGTATTGAAGAAACTTATATTGACTCCGCATCTTCCGGGATTAAGCTACTTCAACATGGTAGTCATAAGCGGCAAGTTGCTGCGACTAAGTGCAATGACCTGAGTTCTCGCAGTCACACAATATTCACTATCACAGTTCACACGAAGCGCACAACGGATGCAGGCGAAGAGTATGTCAGCTCTGGGAAGCTGAATCTGGTTGACTTGGCTGGTAGCGAAAACATCCAGCGCAGTGGAGCTGAGAACAAGCGTGCCACAGAAGCCGGTCTGATCAATAAAAGTCTGCTGACTTTGGGCCGAGTAATTAACGCTTTGGTCGATAAGAGCCCTCATATCCCATACAGGTAGGATCATAGAGTATAACAATTTAACATTTACTAACTTCTATCAGAGAATCGAAACTTACACGTCTTCTGCAAGACTCCCTCGGTGGGCGCACAAAAACATGTATTATCGCGACGGTTTCGCCGTCTCGGAGCAACATGGAAGAAACAATTTCAACGCTAGACTATGCCTTCAGAGCCAAGAACATTCGCAACAAGCCGCAGATCAACTTCACATCAAAACATAAACTTCTTCAAGAGTTCGCTTTTGAGATTGAGAAGCTCAAAGGAGAACTTATTGCCACAAGACACCGAAACGGCGTATATATGACTGTTGACGCGTACGAGCAAATGACCATGGAGAATGAATCGCGGAGAATTGTAAATGAAGAACAACGAGCCAAGATCGAATCAATGGAATCCAACCTGCGAAACAAGGTCCAGGAGCTGTTCACGCTTACGAGTAATTTCAATAACTTGAAGAAGGACAACGAGGATACACGGGCGGCTCTAAACGATACAAATGATGTCCTTGAAAAGACCGAGATTGTTCTCAAGAATACCAGGTCACTGCTAGAAGAAGAGGAAATGCTGAGGAAGGCACATCAAGATACTGAAAGCCAGCTTTACGACATTGGCACGGGACTTTTATCGACCTTGGATAGAACTGTCGGAGATGTGCACGGCTTGCATGCAAAACTTGACCGCAAGGCAGATCTAGACTCATCTAACATGGAAACATGGCAGATGTCAGCTAAAGAAGTGTCAGCTGTGACCGAGGAAGTCGACAAAAAGGTGGAAGCTTTCCAATTGCAACATTCGCAGCTCCTGGAATCTATGGCTGCAAAAATCAACGATTACGTCTCTAGCGAATTGAGTCACGTCCAGTCAAATCAGTCAGCCTTGTCGAGCTTTGGTGCTATTTTTGATAAAGCTGAGCATGACGCGAAGACGCAAACGTGCGGCGCCCACGACCGGATGAATGAGGTCCTTGAGGAGATCAAAGACTTGCGTGAAGAGGTCAAGCGCAAAGTTGGAGAGGGATTGAACGGTCTGTCCGCTGCCGCTGCCCGGATATCCAAGGAAGTTATTGGCGAATTCACAGAATTTCATGAGCAACTTCATATGTCCTACAGTACTCTTGGTAAGGACTTCAAGTCCTTGTTCGAGGAGATGGTGCGGCATCTCAATGAGCAGAAGATGGAAATTAATAGGCTGCGACTGGAAGTCCAAGAAGCTAACCTCCAGACTGTTGAAGCGAACCGTAGAGCTTCCTCTAATCTGGCGCATGCTGTTGAAGAAGAGCATGCCACCGCTGAATCGGAGCGAGATCTTTTGCTCTCGCAGTTCAAGACTTTGATGGAGGAATCCCGGCAGAGACAAGTTAGTCGCTTAAAGGGAAGATTGGACAGTGTACGAGCAGATATTTCGTCTTCGGGCGATTTACTGGAGCAAGCAACGACCCAACATGATCGCCAGACAGATGAATGGGTTTTCAAGTCCGAGCAATTTGCCAAGGATGTTGCGGCTTCTAGGGATGAGCTTCGGACTAAGATGCAGAACGATTGGGAGCTATTTGACCAACGCAACGTCTCTATTCAAAAGACGACTGAATCCGTGCACGAGGAAACAGTTCGCATTGTCGATGCCCAGATTAGCAATATGGACAAACAGATGGAAGCTTTGGATGATTTCGTGGCCAAAGCGCGGTCTCAGAATGGCGAATATCGCGATGCTCATATCTCCAGCTTGGACAACATGGCGTCTAGCGTCCGTGAATCCTATTCTTTCGTTCATGAACAGTTGGAAGGGGTTGGTACGCGAATTGGCCAGCTGCAGGAGGATGCCGCTCAGCAGCAGCACAGTCTGCATGAGACGACCTCTCCTCTGTCAGAAGAAGTTCGCAAGCCTCTCACAGAGCTGCGCAATAATATTCACAGTCGTCCACTGCAAGAGTATATTGTTACCGGCGCCACCCCACAGAAACGCCATTACGAGTATCCCACTGACCTGCCTCGGACGGAGGCGCATGATGCTCTGATATCTGGGATTCGGACGTCAAGGGACCTCACGCTACTCCCGTTCAATGGCGAAGACCACCTTCCTGGAACCTCCCCCACTAAAGGCTTTGTCTACAACGACACCGAAGACGAGGTAGGAAATCAGACACCTACTGCCAGGATCACTTCCAACACAGGTCTTAGGGAAGTCGATGCAAACGTCGCCGCAAAACAGCTCGCGTCTAGCCCTGGCGACAGGGCTTCGGTACGGCAATCGAATATTTCCATAGCCGGCAAATCTTCGGAAGTCGACACTGTCCCAGAAAGTGAAGACTCAGATGAGCCTCCAGCCAAGAGGCGCTGCTCTAATCCGACAACTACTGACAGCAAACTGCCGAAAAACATGTTGACCAAGAGGATGGCTGGGATGATGGAAGGCCGTGAGAATGTCCCTCCACCCGGGCTTTCGAGTGCTCGACGAACTAGAACTCGGCCTGCTCCATAAGATATCCAATCAAACGATTGCTCTTATAGTTGCTATTCTCAACTTTTATACCCTTCCGTCATTTGGGATACACAGGCGTTATGGTGAAGGACCTTGGTAACTCGATCTGCAGGAAAGGGTGCTGTGCACCATCTTGCTGGCTTTCTTGGCGCACGAGGATCTTTTGTTTGCACACCGGTTTCAGGCTGTTCTTTGGGGCAATCTTAGGGTCTTCTTTTTGGATTTGGCGTTTTCTGGGTGGGACTAATATGATACCTATCTGGTTTGTTTTGGGTTAATATCAGAAGTACAGTTCCTGATATTCATGTTCATCAATATTTCAATACTTTTGATTGAGCTTGTACATTCTTGTAAGGTTCGCGTATTGTAAAGCTTTCTTGCAAGAAGTGCTTATCCTAGAAGTAATTGTTTGAGAACTATTCAACCTGGTCAGTTTCCCGTTGGAAGCCATATTCTCCGGGAGATTGTATCTCGTTGCTTTCTTTTGAGGCTTTGCTATAACCGTCCAAAGTAGCATATTACAAAAGAATAAGAAGAGGGTAACCAACCCCTGCCTACAAACCAAGATCTCAGCTTTACTCGTAAGATAGAGTAGAACAGTGGCGTAAGTTGAATTCAAATTTTACTTGTACTCATATGTACTCATGAGTGCGCATTTGCGACACCCTTTTATAAGGTCTAGGACGATAAGACGATAGTAACGATACAGTAATCAAAAAGCATATACATAGAAGACTCAGGAGTATGCGCGCAAGAGGATAATGAAAGGCGACTATTTTTCTAATTCATTAATACCATTGCTGATGGCAGGTCAGTCAAGCATCGGATTTGATGATATCCGCCGCCCTCTCCGCGACAGCGTACACAGTAGACATGATATTAGCCGGCGGCACCAAGGCAAAGACACTGGCATCACACACCCGCAGGTTAGTGACCCCATAGACCAGGAACTGGGCTAGAGGGTCCGCTTTGTGAAGTCTCTCTAGTCTCTACGTCCAACAAGTTGCGGGCCATGATATCTAGGTCTAACGGGTTGGAGAAATACCGAGGGTCGATAGTAGGGGGCACATTGGGGTCTGCCGAGGCGATATGGACAGATCCGCGAGAGTATGGTAGGCTGAGCTCAAGACCCAAGCTGAGAAAGTTCCCGGGAAGAAGCTCCTGACCCACGAAGCTTTTACCTCTTTGGTGAAGATTGGCCTAAGCGAGGAACATGAACATTGAACACGTGGGCTCGTTATCAGCTGCGTAAATGTCTCGAATCACTTGGTCTCGGCCTTCTGGCTGTGGAATGAACCTGTTCAAATAAGCCTGCTTAGCTTCCTGATCCGTGATATTCGATGATTAGCATGAAGGCACTAGATTGAATACCTACAATAGTGATCGGGCCTGCCTTGTGCTTGGTATAGAGCTGCATTGCATTTTGCATTACTTCCTGCTCTTAGCGCAGGAGAGGATCGCCTGTGATGACCCCCCCCCCCCCCCTCTTTACCTCAGAACTGATCCTGCTCATTAAATAGTCCTGAATATTCTCATCCACATTAGGATTCTCAACAACAACAGGGATGTTGAATTGATCTAGAATTGCCTTGTTCCCAATGCCAGAAAGTTCAAGTAGCTTTGGGGTGTTGAGAGCTCCTGCAGTGAGGATAACCTCCTTTTTCGCTTTAATAGTAGATAACTCCCCTTGTAAAATCGCCTTCACCCCCGTCGCCGTAACACCGGCATCACTTGCATCGAACGGGATCTTCTGTGTTAGAATACGCACCCCGGCCGCTGCATGGCAGGAAGGCCATACCCAGTTGCCGCGTAACTCCTTGTTTTTGTCTTATAGTCGACTGTCGCCAGGTTAGAATACCCGGCGATAGAGTTGCCGGAGAATGGATCGGCAGTAAGACTATATCCGATTCCTTTGAAGGTGTCGACCCAGGCCTTGGACAATGGGTCTTGCAGTACAGCAGGGAAGGAGATATTGATAGGGCCTGAGTCCCCATTGACATTCTGGTCAACCCAGCCCAGGCCGATATGTTCCCTAGTGGCTTCGTCGGGTAACTGGAGGGTGTATGATTTTTTATAGTACGGTGATAGCTTCTCCCATGTCCAGTCAATCGCACTCGATTTGGACCAGGCATGGATCTCAGCCTGGAGGGACCTATGAAGGCCTGACCATTGATACCGGAAGAGCCACCAAGAAGTTTTCCCTGGGGCTCCTTGATTATACGGTTGCGCAGCTCGGTCTAGAGCAAGATCAGTATGGTATTTCCTAAAGGGTGGAGGACACAAAAAAAAAATAGACTTACCTGTGGAGCGGTAATAAGCTGCCAATCTGCTTCTGATCCGAGGAGAGTCGTCCAGAGGGCGGGGGTCTGCACCCGGAAATCGTCGGCCAGGTTCCTCCCGGCCTCGCGGATGATGACAGATTTGGAGTCATCCTCTGAGAGTCGGGCTGCGAGGACTATACCAGAGGTACCGCCTCCTGACATAGTCTGCCTCAAGATCCTCGTTCGTCTTGATACCCATAGTTGGTGTGTTGGGAGAGTGGGAAACCGCTTCAAAAATCAGAATTGAATTGAGGGGATACGTCGATGCTACAAACACGCCGTTCACAATAGTAGCCTTATATTCAACTGTTGATGGGATGGTGGAGCAACAAGAATGGAAGGGAAGGTAGCTGAAAGTTGAGACCAGTAGGGGAGGCTCCCACAGTCGGCTCGTTCGATTGACCAGTCTCGATGCTTCATTTTCACTGACTCTCTGCCATCTGATGCAGTGATTATACCCTTCTTAGAACCGGCGTAGCACTGCCGCATAACCAGTGTCCGTTAGCCGACATTCGGATGGTAACAGCCTGCAAGCCCTACCACAGGCCTTCTTTTTGCCCAGAGATCAACTAGTGCTTGAACTAAATTGTCCAGCGCAAGCTTACGCATCACTGCCACCACAAGATGAGTTAGGCCAGAGGGACCCACGGGGAATCTCATGCAAAGAAACTTAGGAATGGTGGAATCATAGTTCTTACCATATTAGAAAATGCCAAAAAGTTGTAGGGAGAAACCGTTGATTGATTCTATCTATGAGGTCCTGTATCTAACAAAGGGTACGTAGGCGCTAGGCCTACTTGGGAAAAGCATGACTCGTACCTATATCACCTAGATTGTGTTCTAGATAAAAGGAATATCGTCGGCGGTCAACTCACGGGAGGCCTTTCGTTTCTAATCAATATCACCTTCTTGCTCTGGGTTATCCCGCAGTCAGTACAATCAAGAACAAACCACTATGGGCAAGTTAAAGGACTACATAACAACCGACCGAAACGGCATAATCGAAAACCGCCATCAAGTCCACGCCGCAATAGTCTCGAGCGATGGGACACTCCTCTACAGTGTCGGCGATCCGTCCCGAGTAACACTGACCCGCTCTGCCGCCAAACCAGCTCAGGCCCTCGCCGTCATCTCCACCGGGGCGCTGGAAAAGTTCGGCTTTGATGAAGCTGACCTAGCGCTCATGTGCGCTTCGCACAATAGTGAGGACAGACATCTTTCCCGTGCTCGGGACATGCTCCGAAAGGTTTCTGCGGGGGAAAAGGATCTCCGTTGCGGCGGCCATGCTGCGCTATCCGAGACTGTGAATCGGGAGTGGATTAAAAGGGATTATACGCCGACGGCGATCACGAATAACTGTTCCGGGAAGCATGCTGGCATGCTTGGCGGCGCGAGGGCGTTAGGGGCGGAGATTAGTGATTATCATCTGCCCTGTAACCCTCTGCAGCGGAAGGTGAGAGATGTAGTGGAAGAGTTGGCCGGGCTTGAGACAGGGCCTGAAGGTGTATTGTGGGGGGTTGATGGGTGTAACTTGCCAGCGCCTGCGTTTCCACTACGGAATATGGCGAAGATCTATGCTGCATTTGCGGAGGCTGCAGATGTTGCTGACGGTGCTAGAAATGCTTCTGGGAAAGACAGAGATATGGCACGAATTTTCAGCTCCATGACGCGGTACCCCGAGCTTGTTGGTGGAGAGGGGAGGTTCTGTACGGTGCTTATGCGGGTGTTTCGGGGGATACTCATTGGGAAAGTCGGGGCAGATGGGTGTTATGGGATCGGCATACGAGCCTCGGAATATACCAGAAGACTTGGAGTAGACGGTGCGATGGGAATTGCAGTTAAGATCGAAGATGGAAACATGGGAGTCCTTTATTCAGCTGTGACTGAGGTCCTGGACCAGTTGGATATAGGTTCCTCTGATATGCGACGGGAATTGGCTTTGTTTCATCATCCAGAGATTGTTAACTCTGCCGGGGTTGTGACGGGGTCGACTGCTCACCGGTTTCATGTTTGCGGTATGCGTTCCATGGTTGGATTATGTTCTGAAGATTAAGTTACTCTGGTGCTACATATGCTATGATAGACAAAAGGACTTGGATCATAATGTCGGTAGAAGGCTGGACGATATAGCCTGTTACACCTTCCTCCTCATGACCTGGAGATAATTTCTCTTTTTCAATTTGACTACTGATCAAGTTCTGGCGGGTGGCAGGCTAGACTGAACATCTTAAAGTGGAAGTGCGGCTCCTGTCAAGGGCTATGGTTCCGTTTGCACCAACAAGTAGACCATTTAAGGCTACGGGACTATGCTGACCAAATCATTGGCGTTCTGCGTTTGGGCTTCATTCTGGCCCTCGGGGCTTGCCACAGCAGCATCCTCCGCATTTGGCGGCTCGGTTGGAATCTGTTCCTCATCCGCATTTTCCGTCAAGTACCCTCGCTCTCCAGCTTCAATGACTTGCCGGAGCTCGCCCAAGCGTTTCGAGAACTGTTCCATCATATCCTCCAATCGCTGGATGCTATTATCTTTGTCTTTATCCTTACCAGGCAGGGTCATAGGTAAGCCAACTGTCCCTTGAATTTTCAACATCAGGGCACCGTTTGGGGAGTGCTCGCCGGAAGGATTGTTCTCAAAAGTCGGGGCGGGAACTAGTTGAGTGTTTAGAACTTGCCATGTCGGTGTTAAACTGTAGGCTGAAGTGACCGCAAACTTTTGAATATGTTGGTTATGGTTTTGGGAATCCTGTTGTTGTTGGGGAACGGCAGATTGGGTCCCTGGGGAACCGACACTGACATCGTGTCCTGGTGCGGTATTCGTGTGTTGCATATTATCTGGAGCAAGCACGTCCATGTCGAGGATGATGTAGTTATCGCGAACACCAGGTATCGGAGGCGGAAGCAATGATTCCTTTCTCTCATTCGACAGTTCATCATCCTCTGCCCCTTCACCCTGTTCCTGTGGGAGCTGGTCACGTGTGGCCCTGGCTTTTCCCTTTCCGCCGCGAGACAGTGTATTTTGCTCGGACTCTAAGGAGCGCAAGGCTGCCTCGGTCACGATGTCCGTGTCATCATCGGAGAAGATATAGTGAACAGTTGGGTGATAGTATTCGGAGGTACTGGCGTCTTCAATCAGGGTGAAAAACGGTTGGAATGGCGGATGTGAAGTGGATATCTCATGCGGCCTTTCATTTTCCGAGTGTGGGAATGTAACATTTGCTACTGGCTCATGAACTTGTTGTTCTTGGGAGAAGGTGCGAGTCTGTTGGGCCGTGGTGGGTCGATCAATGGTGCTTTCCGGGCGAGAAGGGACGTTTGACTCCGTAATCCGCCGAATGGATTGTTTGGAGGGCGAAGAGGACAAGGAGGTTGATGTGGTGTATTTTGGAAGAGACATTTCTGATAAACCGCGCTACATGATTAGAAGGTGATAGGGAAGGACATTGAGGCCTTGTTGGGTGGATTGCAATGGGAACTTGTAAGCTCTCGGCTTCCACTTTAAGCTCAGGTGAAGCTGATCACCTGCTCCCTTATCGATAAACAGAGGTCAGGTGACTGTGCGGAAGCTAGTCATGAATGCGATGTTGATTGGAACGCTCTGTATTGTACAGGAAAAAAAGAAAACCATTGCGATTGAATGCTAAAAATTGGGTATCGTATCCGTCGAGCTAAGACGCCCTCCCCATTGTCGCCGCGAGGATGCATGATGTTTGGGCTTATTCGTCATCTTCTTGTTTCCACTCGAATTCTGTGGTTATAGTTAGCAGCAGTTTGCATCGAAAATTCCTCTCTAGGGATGGCATACTTTGACGACACATCGGACAAAGCCCCTTCGAAGATTCTTGTTGGATCCAAGTCATTAGACAATGCTAGACAGGTGAATCATCAGTTTCTATATCCATGACAATATCAAGATCCACTATCGCACCATATGGAAGGAATGTCCACATTTGCCCAGCACTGTAATTACATCAAGGTTAATCTGGAAGCCCCCGTTATTTTTGTCTTAACAAACAAAACCAAGAGACTTACGTAGTGAACAATCATCACCGGGAAATTTGCAAGTCGGGCAAGTTCCATCGAACTGGACGCGACAGATACCACAAACATCATCCTCGGGCATATCCCAACGCCAAGTGGCAACCCCGTTCCACTCTTTGATAGTGACCTTCATGGTCGATCACGATGTGGTGTGGTTTGAGGGCGTGGATTAACTCGTTCCGCGTAAGAGGGGAGAGAAAAGTGGTCGGTGAGAGTAGTGAGTGGAGCTAAAGCAAGATAACGGATCTTTTCTGGTTTGTTACCTTCCTTTTTTCCTATTTGTTTTTTTCACATGGCGGAGAAAATGATTTGTTTACGGGTGACTCCGCATTTTAGGTCCAAATGATTAGTTACTAACTTGCTACTAACTTAGTAGTGACTTAGCACGACTAATAAATAATAAGAATAATAAAATAATATAAATAAGAAAGTGAATACTCCGGACTTTCCCCTCACTGCGCACTTGCATTAAATTAACACATCCCTATTTTAATTCTTATCGTCCGCGATCAGATGACACCATCTGACGACATTGCCGATACGGTATGTAAAAGTTGATTGTCCTCTTTCAACTATCTCTATATTTCCCCAGTAAATCCGCGCTGCGAAAATGGCTTTCGCAGCTCTTCGCCATTCGATCCCTTCCCCCACTCGCCTGCTTCGTCCGACCATGTCGACCCCTTCTCAAGCCCGACTCCAATCCCAATGTCGCCAGGTTTCCTTCTCCTCATACCTGGTCTCTCCCAAGGAGCTCAGTGAGGCCCTCAAGAAGAATCCCGCAACCAAGATCTCGACTGCACCGCGTGTTGTCCCCCTCTGCGCTGCATGGTTTATGCCCAATGATCCGGAAGGTCGCAAAGGGATTGACATTTTCCGGAAACATCGCATCCCTCAGGCTCGATTCTTTGACTTGGATGCGATCAAAGATGCGGAATCTCCGTACCCCCACATGCTTCCCACCGCAGAGACATTTGCCGATGCGATGAGCGAGCTTGGCATCCGGCGTGACGACGAAGTGGTGGTTTACGACACCGAAGAGCTCGGAATCTTCAGCGCCCCCCGTGTCGGCTGGACCCTACGAGTATTTGGACACCCTCGAGTTCATCTCTTAAACAACTACCGATTGTGGGTGCGCGAAGGGTACCCGACGGAGACTGGGGAGCCCCAGCAAGTGGAACGGACCAGCTATCCAGTACCTAATTACGATTCGAAACTGGTGATCCCGTACTTGGAGTTGAAGGAGATTGCCAAAGAGCATAGGAAAGAAGGTGCTAAAGAAGTTGAGATCTTGGATGCGCGATCTTACGGCCGCTGGGCGGGAACTGATCCCGAACCACGCCCGGGGTTGTCCTCGGGCCATATTCCTGGCTCCAAGAGCCTGCCCTTTCAAGAATTACTGGATCCGGAGACGAAGACTTTTCGCTCGAAGTCTGAGCTGTGCAAAATCTTCGAAGAAAAAGAAATTGATGACTCCAAGTCGATCATCAGCTCTTGCGGCACTGGTGTGACCGCTACGATTATTGAAACCGCCTTGGGTGAAGCAGAGTACGGAGATCCTAACCTTCGGAGGGTGTACGATGGAAGCTGGACGTAAGTACTTCTTATCATTCACTAAGTCCCACGCCTTTCAAAATTACAGTTGCTTACTATGTATGTCGTCTAGTGAGTGGGCACAGCGTGTCAAGCCCGCTGACGGACTGATCAAAAAGCTGAACTAGGCTGGTGGGAATTAGGCATCTCTTATCATTGCCTTGGCTGCGAATTTGCGTCAAGATGGCCCTTGATGCTTGTATGACATAGCGTTCGTTCTTTGCTTCCATGGAGGACTTTTGTGTTACGGTGACAGCATGTCAATTATTCTATAGAGTGTAACCCAGTAGATATCCTATCGAGCTTTGTTACCGCAGTATGGTTATTGAAATGAACAGAATATCTCATCTCATTGCTTTTTCTTTTGGTTGTCACCTTGGACTTTCCCTATCGAATCGATGTAGAAACGTGATGAACCTGGTAGATGATGACTGTTCCGCTTAGTCAGTCGGGCGAGTCACTCCCACGGCGTCACAGTTGATCCGCTGCTGTTCAATGACCATTCAATCTGCCTTTACCTGGGCCTTAATATTTCCGCGAATGACTCGGTCAGACCCCCAAAATGCTGCAGATGTTCCTTCTTTGTGAACCAGGATCCCACGGTAAGTACCTTGTGGTTTGTTTGTTCCGGCATCTTGGTGGCCTGAGGTTGTCCTCGGCCTCTTGATTGACCTAATCTTAATGCCATTGCCCCCACATTCTCATATCCCTCCGCCATCAGACCAAACCTCCTTCTGAGGACCCATCCGCTAACGCCGCGGCGGCTCAGTCGCACTCGTTCAAATCAGCCATTCGGTGTAGGGCACTGCGCCGTCTTAACCATCCCTAAGATTCACCTACGCGCTCTGCCTCTTGTCGGCCGCTGAAGCGATGTCGACCGGACGCAAGGTCTTCCACTGTGCCGTGGATGAGACGGCGCTGACTACCAACATCAGCGAAATCAAAAAATGGACAACAAACGGCGCGATCACCTTGGTCGTTCCTCTTTACAGTATGTATCTCCCACTGTATTTTCTGTCTAGTTCTATCCTTTTTATTTTATCCATTCTGTATATCTTACATTTTTCTCACCATTCTCTCTTTACTCAGCCCTTGAACGCCTCCATGCATTGAAACGAGCCGGGTCTCAAGTCGCTATCAACGCCCGCGAGGCGGTTCGCTTCCTTGACCGCGTTACTTCCGGAAAGGACAGCACTCCGGCCGATCGCGTTGCCCTTCAGGGCCCGATGGAGCAGTACGAGAACTGGAGTGATGCGGAGAAGTTCTTTTTACCGGAATTCGAAGAGGAGCCGGAGGCGACAAACGGAACCGGTGCCGGGGAGACGCCGTTGGAGAAGAAGGGACCTACAGGAAGAGACAACAAGAAAAACGGAGCCCCGGATGATCTGTCGCAAATGCTTCTCAACAAGCTGAACTTTAAGAAGGACTCGGACGCCGCGTCGATTAACTCGGCAGGGACTCACAGTGCCCCTGCGTCGCCACCTTCATCAAGAAGTTCCCGCACGAGTCCCGAATGTGCCAACTCTCATGTGGTTGAGAATGGAAACGGAACAAGCAACCGTAAAGTTAAGCAGACGAACGGACATAAGCGATCTGCTTCCGGCTCCACCATTCCCACGGTTCCCTTGGTGCTCCGACCGCTACTCAGTGCGTTGCTGTGGCGGCTGCATAGTGGCCCGGATGCCTCCAACGCGGCTAAAAGCTGTATTCTCATTACGAACGATCGCTCCACGCAGATTTGGGCTCAGAAGTTTGGCATTGGTGTAAAGAACATCCATCAGCTGCGGACTTCCATTCAGTACGAAGAACGGGAATACAAGAATCGCTGCAAATATGTGGAAAAGACCCAAACTCAGACGGCCGAACCGAAGTCGCTGCTTTCCTACGACGACGAAAGCGACGAGGATGAACTAGTCTTTGTTCCTCGGGGCCGCGGAAAAGGAAGCTCACGAGGAGCGTCGCGTGGCGGAAGCAATCGGAAACCCGCCGCCTCTAAGAACACGGCGCCGCCTGTGGAGAGTACAATGGAGATTCCTACTCAGCCCATCGACCCCAACTCTTTCAGTAGGTCCTTGCCCACCACTGCCAACAAACAGCAGCCCACGATCGATCTCAGTACGCAATCCGGGGCTGCGCGGGGCATGGCCGGAGCGTCTCGGAACTACAATAGTGGTCGCCGAGGAGCTCCTCGTGGACCAACTCGTGGTAACAGCCGAGGCCGGGGGAAACTCTGGGTTCCTTGACCGGACGGCAGAGCCCCGTTGATTTTGATGTCGACGGAGCATTTGTTTGCAATTTCCAACAGAGACCACTGTGGTTGTTATTCGAAGCAGAAATCATCTTCCGTTCCCGGACTGCCTACTGGTCGATGTCAGTTCAGACTGTGACTTGATGGATGAGGCGAATGGGTCCTATATGGATTGCACGGACATGAAGGATGAGTACGAGTCGGATACGGCACTGATTCGATCCATACAACCATTCTCGTGCGAGACCGATGATCAGGCTCTAGGTCAGGTTCTGGGGTCAGACGGGTCTTCTTGCTCATACACTTGCTTTCCGTTACGATGGAGGAACGAGCTTTTTGTTTTATGTCCTTCCACATGTCCGGTCTCCTGGGCCACACACCTGTTCGACCCGACATGCGTAAACGAGCTAGCTATTCAACATATTACTCAGCAGTTACCACCCACACATATGAGAGTTGTCTTGCTTATTTTTGTTGAACCTGTTGCTATTGCTCTGTGGGAGTATGAGGGGGATGGGCAAGATGCATGCTTTAGTAGTGCTTCTAGGTATTGTTTATTAAGAAAACGAGAAAAAAGAAACAGATGACAAGAATGAAACCTATGTTTAGCTCGTGGTCACGAAAGAGATGAGATGAGATATGATAACCCTAACCGTGCACAAGGAAACTCTAATGAGCCATGCCATGAGGTCATGCCCCAAGTATTTAATTAATAGCCGCAGTTAAGGTCCCGTGGATCAAACCTCCGCATTGATGTCAACGTCACTTGATTTCCCCTCCTTCCACCCTCCCAACCTCACGGTTACTTGTCATCGCCCAGCAATAAATTATAAACATAATACGTAAGTATCCTCCGGGACCTGATTCCCCCCACCCAATCGTCTCTTCAAGATCTCAAACCTTGCCAACACTATACAAGTGCTAGTCCTTCCATACTTCCATACTAATCGTCGTAGCCGCAAGCAAGCAATGACAATGATCAACACCGTCGACGAAACCTCCCTCGCCGCATCACCCACCGAGCGACGCAATTCCCTGGAGAAGCATCTCCTGAATCGTCCTGATCCCCAGGATCTCAAAGAGAGACACATCCTCCTCGACACCAATGTTGCTCCGTATGGTTCCTTGACTCTGCTTACTGTACTAGCTATAATCTTCACATCGTGCCACTAACAAATAACCTATAGATCTATCCAAGCAGCAAGACAGGAACTAGACCGTCAGCGCACTACTGATAGTTTGAAGAAACATCTCGAGCACAGACCGGATCGCGAAGAACTGGTTGAGCGTGCGTATCTTGACATTTCACCCATTCACCTACGCTTCTTCTCTCGCAACTGACTCTAGTCATATTCTCATATATTCGAATGCTAACTTGACTCTTGTGTACAAAAGGCAATATCCTCCCGCATACCAACGCAGCCCCGGCGCTTCAGGCTCACGCCCGCGAACTGGAGAAACATATGCTGGCTGATCATCTCGACCAGAAGATTCAGAACCGGCCGCAGCCGGAGGATCTCATGGCTCAGGGGATCTTGACGGAAGATGAGGATCCGAGGCAGCCGACTATTTGACTGCAATCTTCGGCAGTTGTTGACGGGTTATGATGGATATGGGTTATGGATTATGGTTTGATGGACGGAGTATATGGATGGATTAATGGGGTACATTTGGTTGTTCTTTCTTTTCGAAAATAACACAAAGATATGGTAAATAACGTACAACATAGTGCATGACACACGAGCTTGATATGGGATTGTTAATCTCAGCTCCTGGGATAGTTTAGTTTAGTTAAATCTAGCTTACTTAGCTCAGAAGATTCACACTCTTCTATAGATACATGGATAAAACATACACACATACACAGCCTACACTAAGCCACCCCGAACAAAAACCATGAATTAATACCCCTCATCACCACCACCAGAGAGATCCGGCATCCACCCAGCCGGCCTCTCACTCCCCCTCACCAAAATCCCATAAGCAGCCCTCTCCACCTTCTCCACACTCCCCTGCATAACCTCCATCTTCTTCCCCAAATCCTTAATCAAATTATGCCGTCTAGACACACTCAACCCCTCAAAAAGCGACCTCATCTCCCTCAAATCCACCACAATCCCATTCTGCTCCCTACTCAACCCCATCTTCTTCTCCTCAGAAGCAACCGACCCAGCCGACAGCGCCGTAACCGCAAACCGCATCATCTCCCCAGTTAAATCAAACAAACCCAACAGATAATCCTCCTCCGTGACGAGTATCTCGGCGGGGAGTTTCGTGCGCACTTCGGGGAGCGTGATGAGGGTCTGCGAGGTGAGATAGTGGTGGAAGGAGAGCGCCTCGATATATTCCTGAATTGCGCCGCTGAGTTGACGCTGGTAGCGCCATTTGTTTGGGCCGGTGAGGTCTGGGAGGGCGTTGGTGAAGAGGGATTGGATTTGGGTGAAGCGGGATTGAGTTTCTTTTGTGATGTTTTCCGGGAGCGGGGCGTTGAGTTTGCGGATTCTGGGGAGTTTTATCTTGTTAGACTTTGTTTTTTGAGGGTGTTGATGGGTTGGTTGGGTGTGTTACCGTTGGAGGGAGAAGATACTGCGGCTTGTGTTAGCTTGCTTTGCTTTTGCTTGCTCGATGAAATTGGCTATGTGCATAACCTAAGATAGATGGGAACAGGTTATAAACATACATCTTCTTGCTCAGTGCCGTGATATCTCTTGAGATCTTGATTAGTCGCTCGCGCCGATCGTGGTGCTCATCTAGCTCGTTGCGGAAGGTCTCGAAGATGGAGTGAATTTGCGTCGGTTGTTCGGCCATTGTAATAGTAGTCTGATGGTTGTTGTTGTTGTTGTTGGGTTGGAGTGAGAGCTGTTTGCCGTCCCAGGTGCGTTTGGTTCCGGCCATTTATTTGTGTCGACTGGAGTGGGATGGTGGTGATGAAATGGAGGGGGATTATTTGCGGGAATGAAATTAATTCAATCACTGATTGATGGGCGTCATCATTGGACTTTGGGGCTAGGACTGATCGGGGTGATTATCTGATAAGATGGAATTGCTTTGGGCAGTTGGTGGCCATGTGCCATAGGTGGAGAGGTTTCTTTTTTGCTTCTTTTTTCCCCCATGATCTTACTATATGAGGCTGGTTCTTTATTTTTTTTTTCTTGCTCTTCTGTGCTGGGTATCGTTTGATTGGCTGATCGCGTAATCTCATTCTGTCTGTATTGAGAATGGTAGTGAATATACACCTGAGCTCACCATTAACGTGCAAGAGATACATATAGTAGTAGTTGATGGGCTCGTGTTTCTCTAGACTTGCTTATCAATACTACCCTAAGTGAAGCTAGTTGCATATAACAAGCATTTCCGGTTGTTTAATGTGTAATTAGTAGATAGGTTCGTTAAATAATTCATTCCGAGGTTCTATACCTCGAATAATCAATCATTTCTAGGCTATGACCCCGTCAATTTTCTTCTAAGCCCATAACATACACTGGCATGTCATGTCATGATTGGGTCATTGGATATTGGACATCCTGTAATAAAGCCGCACACTCAATCAAACCCATTCCACATAATCACTGGCCAAGATACTTGTACTTCAGAGGAGCATCACCTGCCTTCAGCCCGGTTACGGTGACTGTTTGCCCATCTCCCGGGACAATGTCCATAGCACTGTCGCTAACTCTGATGCCATCCCTTTCCTCGAAGACGAGGCATTTGACAGGCTTTTTCGCGGTGATCAGCAGTTTCTGCTCGTTACCCGATTCTGAAACCTTGTTCACTTCCAGTCCTCGATCGGATAAATCAAGATACTTGAACGGCTGGGGCCAATCCACATCGCGAGCAGTAACCTCACCATCCACCCAGAGTCGAGCAGCGAGTACGTGAGGTTCGGGTTGTGCCTTATGGTCAATGACACCTTCCAGGATGTTTGTAGTGCCGTTCGGCACTATTTTGACGTTGTCACGCAGGATGGGCGCACGGACATCAAGTCCCGTATTGACGGAAAGGAACCTAAGCTCGATTGTGCCAACAGTTTCCTTCTGCAAGCTACTAGCAATCCATAGCTCGTACTTGCTCGTCTTCGGCGGCTGCGCATGGGTCACACTCCAGTCATGATGCTCTCTCCGCACACCGACAGCAATGGGCTTCAGAACACGTGCTACAGCATAGAATGCCGGTTTGGGCCGCAGGAAGTAGTCTACGATAGCCCAGGAGATAGTGGGCCAGCAATCATTTAGTTGCCAAAGCAGGGCACCTCCACAATGTCTTTCATCACCCCATTGACGACGCCATCCACGGTATCCGAACATCATGGTTTCAGCCTGGACAACCTGTGTGAGATAAACATATGTCTGTATCAAGTTAGCCACATGGATCCTGAGGGTCGAATCAGGTAGCATGCCTCTAAGTCTGTAGCTGTCCTTAAGTTCTCGACAAGATATGTAGCAATCCTTCGCTCGTGTCCGTCGGCCTTGTTGTGGAAGTCGAGGACATGTGACTGAGGGTATTTGTCCGCTTCATTTTCCACGAAATACTCGATCGTTGACATATGGGGGAATGCTTCCATCCCAAACTCACTATTGAAGCGCCCTCCTAGTGTATCAAAGATTTGATACTTCTCCTGAGTTCCATGCCATACTACCGAAGGTTTAGTATGAACCCAATCTAAGACGCCGTTGGACTTACCATTCCACTGATGCATATCGCCCACCGTAGGATCGGACGTTATCTTTCCATCACCCCAAGGGCTCCCCGGATGATAAACCGTTTTGGGGGACAGCTTTTCAACAACGGAAGGCAAGAGCTTCTCATATATGTAGCGCGCCGGGAAATCGGTCTTCAGCCAGTTCTCTGGGTTCTTATCCTCGTAGTCGTAGACAAGACCAGCGCTTTCTTGCACTTGGTAGTCTTCATTGTTTCCAACGTACACCACAATCGACGGGTGATGGCGTAGTCGGCGCACGTTATAGTTTGCCTCCTTCTCAATCGACTCCAGGAGCTCGGGCCAGGTTGGGTAGTTACCACAGCCAAACATGAAGTCTTGCCATACCAAGACTCCAAGTTCGTCGCATGCTTGGTAGAAGCTATCATCCTCGTAGCAGCCACCACCCCACACTCTATGCTCTATTAGCAAATGTTAGCTATCACGGACCGTCCGAACATACCTGATCATCACTTGGCGGCCGGCAACCATCAATTCAATCCATTTGCGATACCGCTCGGCAGTAATGCTGGGCAAGAGATTATCGGCCGGAATCCAGCATGAGCCGCCACAGAAGACATCAACACCGTTTATTCGGAAGAAGAACGACTTTCCATGCCTGTCAGGCTGCTGGATAAGTTCCGCAGTTCGAATGCCAATCTTCTTCGACACGCTGTGTATCTCACAGTCTTCTTTCTCCAAGGACACGGATATTTCGTACAGGGCAGGGTCACCATAGCCATTTGGCCACCAGAGGGACGGTTGTGTCACGTCAAACGTCACATTCGCAACCTTGTCCTTTAAGGTGGCCACCTCACGAGCGACCTCCTTGCCGTGAAGACTAAGCAGGAAGCTGGCCTTATAAGAGTCAACCGAATCCGCAGCGTCCACTTCAGCGAAAGCCGAAACCCGGGCTGTCTGGTGATCCGATGCGAGCTCCACCTCCGTCCAAAGATCAGAGATCTTAGCGGAATATACCTCAAGCCGCACCTCCCGCCAGATGCCTGCAGTTGACAAGAGTGGGCCCCAGTCCCAGCCCCAATGATATTGGGCTTTTCTGACAGCCATTCTGGCGGGATCGCCATTGAAAGAAGCCCAGTTATGCTTGGTATCTTTCTCTCGAAGTTCTCGCGCCCTGCGCATGGCACAGTCGAAATCGATTTCCAGCACATGGTCTCCTTCCGCCTCAAGCGCCTTAGTCACATCTACACGGTGAGCAAGGAACATATTGTCACTTTGCAGGATGACGCTGCCATCGAGCTTCACTGTGGCAAAGGTATCCAAGCCGTCAAATGCTAAGATAATCGACGATCCAGCGGCGACAGCGGGCTTCTGGAAAACGGTTCGATAGGTCCATGACTTGTCATTCACCCATCGGGCATCTAGTTCATTGAAACCAATGTATGGATTCTTCAGCCTGGAGGAATCGGGGCGATTCGTTAGCGATTGGATGGCATTGGGCATGTGAAAAGGAATGCATACTTCTGATTGGCTTGTAGATCCTGATGAGCCACGGAAGGAACGACAGGCACCGGCATCCACGCTTCAGGCGACTGGTCATCACTATCTTTGAAGCTCCATCCCGTAGATAGAGGGTACTGAGAGAATGCCGCCATGACGTTATCTGAGGGGGTTGAGAAGTGCCAATGGATGCTCGGACACTTCACAGCAGAGGGCAGAGAAAACTTGTGTTCATTGAACCCCAGAAAGTGGAAATTCCCCGGATTTTAGATGCCGGCTCCCCATGTTGAAAGGATCGTTGTAAGGCGCAGATTCTCATAAGTGTATGCTACATGCGACAAGGTATGCGGAGTGTCACTCCGCACCCCACGTGCTGGGATTTCCTCTTTGAGCCATTCTGGACGGAGGAGGGTCCTTGCCCAATTGAGTTAAGCGCCATGAGGGAGTATGTCAGCCACTGACAGTCACGTTTGCCCTCGTAAAACCTCTATTCATGGAACGCCAGTAAGTCTACTGCTGGTTGTCCTTCCTGAAGGAGAGACTTAGCTGAACATTGCTCCCACTTTGCTAAGTTCGTTTGTGGCCGTGAAAGACGGTTGTGAAACGGCCTTATGGGGCATCCTTACTCGATGGGGTACATTAGCCTTCCCTTAGCCACGGCATCTTCCCGAAACTGTTAAACCTCCGACGTTTCTCCCACACTTTCCCGTTCTAGACACGGAGGGCCCTCCGTCAAGCTCTCTGGGTTTTCTATCGGTCAATTGCCAGCGACCTTGTTGGTCAAAGACGCTCCATACAAATGGTTGAGGATAGCCATCAGTCAGAGGTATACTATCTTTTCTTCGGACCATACATTGTTCATGATTCTCTCGGAAGTAGTTAATCCCCGGGAATTGAGTTTCTCTTATACTTTCACTTCCATTCAAAACCTACTTTCTTTCTACAAACCATATCCGACACGAAGTATAAACCATGTTACCATATCGACAATGTGTGGGTGCACCCTCCCTCGGCCCATGGCCACACCAATGACCAAATATATTTCTCTCACTTTGTCCGAGGAACTATTGAGCCACTCTTTCCCCGAGACATTTGACGCGTCGTTTGACGCTAAGTTTTCGGTCTGACCGTCTGAGAACCTCAGCCTTCAGGCCCTCGCCCCTCATCATACATTGATTTAAATGCTCTATAAGCACTCTCACACTCCTTAATGCACTAAATTTAAATGAAGGGACATGCCCTACTCAACCGTCAGTGCACGAAGAAAAAAATGACGCATTGCTTGGCGCCAATCTTCCGCCGGATCAACGGTTATTTGTGTTTGAATCCGTGGTGGGTGTCGTCAGTGTCGTTGATTGGAAGTTCAACCCAGTCGGATGAACGGGGCGATGTTCCTTAATACAGTCATCAGTCGCTCGGATCATCCCGAATTCCTGATGTTCACTATTGCCTATCCGGTCACTTCGCGCCCGTGCTAAGAGGACGCCTCCTGTTGATCGCAAAATAGCCTTGAAACGGCTCTGGAAATTTCGGCGAAATTCTGGGGGTCTCGACTCTCCACTGGTGGAATTCGGCTGCGCAGGGTATTCCCTGACACTAGCATGGCTCTCTTGCATCAACAGGTGACCTGCAATTTCAATAAACTTTGGCAGACCGAGTGAACTAATACGCGCGGGGTCACGGATATCACAGGGAAACGATTCAGCAGGCAGTTCGCTTGCGTAGGAATATACGGATCCTCGGAGGATTGTGGTTTAGCCTAAGGGCTAGAGGTTCCGTCGATCCCTAGGTGACCATAGCGCGTTGCGGAACCACCGTCTGCCTGGCGATACAAGCACTGGGTCGGTCGTGTATATCCGACACGAGGCAGTAAGTAATTAATTTTTAAGTTGGACCCCTGCCGATGACCCCACCAGTGTAGAAACCTGGATACAGCCGAACGCTCAGAAACCGGCTTAGCCTGTTGCCTTGCGAATAGAAATGCAGGGACAAGCCACTGTTCTCTCGCTAAGGTGTGAATGTGATTCTGCAGTGCTTTTGTGCAGAAAAGTGGGCGAGGTCGCTATTCGTCCTGCGTGGTTTTTCTGTTCAGATTGGCTGTGGCTGCCCTGTGTATAAGCGGGTGGACATAATTCTACTGCTCCTTCTGCTGCAGCAGGGGTATTTCCCGTTATCCCTCGTGGAGAGCCTTCAGGTCTATGGGATGGTTTCCTGATCCACTGGCAGACCGTAATTCCCCGATTTCCTGGATCATGCTGTCTTGCTTCGATGGATATCTCTCGGGGTGCTTTGGAGATGCAGATGCACATCACCCGTCTCATCAACTGTAGAAGTGGTGCCAGTACCTTTAAATCTATAGAAAATTCTAAAGTAGAACTGGAAGCCGACGGCATTTCCATGACAGGAACCGGGGCTTGACGGGTCTGGCAGGGAGGTAGAGACCACCACATGGCCCAATCCCCTCCCCTCCATGGATAGCGCTCTTTCCTTGGTTCCCAGGACGCCGCGTATCCTCGTAAACTCCTCACCTGGCGTCACGAGGGGTAATAGACAGACACGGTGTCATTTAGCCAACAAGGTCAGCGGTTAACCGATGGGTTTACTGCGCCGGATATTGGAGGATACTCTGGGACCCTGCACCTGGCCAACGAATGGTAGAAGAAAGGAAAGAATTTAATACTTCTATGTGCATGCATTAATCAAGAAATGCGGGGAAACCGCGGACAATCTCAGGACGATCTGCCAGCGAGGGTTTGTTCAGCATGGCTGGCGATAGGGTTAGACGGTTCCATCGGCCTCCACTCTAACTTTCTACTCATCCTCGCGCATCACCCGTTTTTGTTCGACTCTCAAACACTCTTAATATTTTTCTTTTGCCCCATCCGGTCCCTGACACCTTTCTCATCACCCTTGATCGTAATCGACGACGTCGTCTTATCTTGTTAATAATTTTTCGCCCTGGTTTCTTTTCTCTTTGGGGTTCTCTATTTCTAGTGGACATCAAACAGGGACATTTTCCGTGTCGTCTTGAGGGCACTCATTCTCAAAGCCCCCCCTAATTGCCACCCCTTAAATCACCAGCCCACAATCTGCAGGGTCTCACTTCTAGTACGCTGAGAAGCTGGTGGCGGCCTTTTCCCTGGCATTATTATATTATTAGACTAGTCGGCCTCCGCTGTTTCCAGAAAAAATCCCTGGACTCGGCTGCATGCAAACTGCTTGGACGTCTGCTACCTCCAATGGCCGGTTCTGATCGATTTGGATCTAAGCTGAGTGGGTGTCTTCTGTTTATCATTGTCTGAGATTGCCTAGAACCCGGTTCTTGGAGATGTTCCACACCTTTGAAGGATTCGAAAACCCGAACAACTCGGCCCCAGTCCGGGGTCGTGGTGAGCGCCAGCCATCCGTCGGCCGACGTGTCACTACCCTTCGTGCCTGTACATCATGCAGACATCGCAAGATCAAGTGTGACGGTGAAAAGCCGTGCGAAGCGTGTCGGTGGTATAAGAAAGCCGACCAGTGTCATTATGCAGATCCCCGGCCCTCCCGCAGGTGGGTTGCTCTCTTTCTTTTTTGATTTTTAATTAGAGATAAATGCCCCTTCTTCCCCACAGTTATCTCCCCACCCAGACGGTGGAAGATCTATACATGGCTTACGTGGGAATGAAAATGCAGACATGTAGAAAAACTCTCCACCACTTTGGACGAGTATCGGGGCGTGCTCGAGAAACTCTTCCCTAATATCCAACCCGAAAATTTAGTTAGCTTGCCTCGCGAAAAGCTTTTGGAGCTGATGGGCAAGCCATCCCTGCTGCAGACACAGCCGCCACACCCAGCGTCACCAGCTACCTCGGCATCGGTCGAAGCCCATGTCTCCCCCGTCTCCAACGAAGATGGCAATTTGGAATCTTTGCAGACGATGCCTGAAGAATCCAGTGATTCTCAAAACTCGGGTTATACGGAGATATCCAATAATTTTTCGGACGACGTCAATGCTCTGTCACTCTCATCCAGACAGCCCTCCTCTTATTTGGGCGTGTCGTCTATCAATGCTGTTCTCAAAGTGATTCTCTGCCTTGACCCTGGCGCCCTCTCTTACTTCTCTCATCCCTCGACCAACACAGACTCCAGGGACTCAGCTCTAGGATACTCCCCAGCAGAAGCACAACCATGGCCGGTCCAAGAGTCTCAGCAACCAATAACGCCCCCTCAACCACATCGACCAGTAACAGAGATGCAGTTGCTCGACGCCTACTTTACTTATTTTCAGCCATTCGTGCCCATGCTAGATGAGGAAGTTTTCCGCGAGGTCTATCACTCGGGGTGTAGAAAGGATGAACGTTGGCTGGCACTGCTGAACATTGTGCTTGCCTTGGGTAGCATCGCAGCATGTCCATCGGATGACATGTCCCACACAATTTACGCCCAGCGCTGTAAGAGCTACTTGAATTTAGAATCGCTTGGATCCTCACATATAGAGACCATCCAGACTCTCGGCCTTCTGGGAGGGCAGTATCTTCATTATGTCAGTCAACCCAATCTGGCATATTCGCTCATGGGAGCTGCGCTGCGCATGGCTGCAGCTTTGGGCTTGCACAAAGAGTTTTCAGATAACCAGGAAGGGTCGTGTAAGCAGAACATATATTCGACTGACCTGAAACGGCGAGTGTGGTGGTCGCTGTTTTGCTTGGACACTTGGGGCTGTATGACTCTGGGGCGACCGAGTATGGGACGATTTGGACCGACGATTACCGTTAAACTGCCGCAGTACCGAGAAAGAGTATGTATGCGTCCGAACTTTGTGATTCTGTCATTCTAACCCTTCCAGGGGAATGTTCTCGACATTATACCGCTTCTAGAAAACGTTCGGTTCTGCAAAATTGCGACACAGATCCAGGAAATTCTGGCTGCCGCTCCGTTGACGAGGTACCACGAGATGTCGCACTTTGATAATCAACTGTTAGAGTGGTATGAGAACCTTCCGTATATACTCAAAGACCACGAGCCATGCTCCGAATCAATTATCATCACCAGGACAGTCATGAAATGGCGGTACTACA
Source organism: Aspergillus oryzae RIB40 (assembly GCF_000184455.2). Classification (NCBI taxonomy): domain Eukaryota; kingdom Fungi; phylum Ascomycota; class Eurotiomycetes; order Eurotiales; family Aspergillaceae; genus Aspergillus; species Aspergillus oryzae. The sequence goes on from NC_036442.1 coordinate 2,851,391, forward strand.
ACCAGCGTATGCTCATATACCGTCCAACTCTACTCAGCTACGCCATGCGGCGGGTTCCATATATTGCTCTCCGTTCCGAAGAGCGGACGGCGATCGAAAGGTGTCGACAGATCGCGGAGGCTACAATTCAAGACATTTCTTCAACGGCCCAGTCACATCAAATGTCGGGCTGGAGTGCAGTCTGGCTCATATTCCAGGCAGTCATGGTTCCCCTATTGGGATTGTTTCTCAACGACAACACAACGAGTGACCCTAGAGCTACTGTTGCGAGCTGCCAATCTCAAGTTGAGATGGCTATGCTTGTCCTGGCCCGACTGGAACAATGGAGCCCGACTGCAAAAAGGACGTTGGGTGCCGTATCGCAGATATTGGAAGCTAGTAAGAGAGGGACTAACATGGCCAACGAGGCTGGCCTTGTCAATAGCATGTTTGCTGTCTCACGCGAGGGGGCAGTGCCTCGAGCCGCTTCAGGGTTTCATCCGTCCCAAAACATTTTCCTTCAGAATGAGGCAGGCTTTGATCCGTTTGCGCCTCCAGTTATTGACGACTCGACGGCTCAGTACCTATGGGACTTCTTGAGCTGGAGCGATAGCAGCCTATGGCCTGGAATAACGGACACCAATAGCTTCAACGACGAAACGCTGTTCGCCCAAACAGACAAAACCATGAAATATCCCAACAACGGTGCAGCCTTTATGGGGGGCTCTATGGGAGACGGTGCCTACTATGCAAATCCACCTTTGCCCTACTACTAAAGGGACAAATATATTTAAAACATCTAGCCCTTCTGGTTAAGGGCACTATTTCTTTCTTCTTATATCTTTTCTTCTTCATCAGTTCTTTTTGTGCATTCTTCTTTTTCTTTTCCACTTTCCTTTTGTCTGGGTCTGCATCAAAGCGAGTCGTCTTTTAGGAAAGGGCACGGTATGGATGAGTGTATATAACCGGGATATTTAAAAAAGCATATAGTGTATGAATGATCATCAGTTTTTGGATGCCTATGTTTCCATTACAGACTGCATAAATGCTATTACTTGAAGTTATACAAGGATCGTCAGGGTGCTGACTCAGCTAAAACGCCAAACGCCAAAAACCACACGTTATGCTCCCGAGGCGCATCTGCAATCACCATATGAACCCAGTTACAATATAAAAGTGAATTTTCCACAAATTTACCCTGTTATTGATTGTCATATCACCATCTTATAGCTCTGCTGTGCAATCGATATATTTGTGCATTAGATTCAAGTCTCGAAATATCTGAAGCTTACTGACGTGGCCCTGATGAACTCTAGTCAATAAGAGAATTGTCGGTCATGGCTTCTTTATTTGAGAGACCATCACTGGTCTTTGGAGCCGCTATTGTCTTACGTGCTATTCTTCTTGTTTATGGCGCCTGGCAAGATGCCCACTCAGCCGTCAAATACACCGACATTGACTACATGGTTTTCACGGACGCAGCCCGGTATGTTTCAAAGGGTGATTCACCATACGCTCGAGATACGTACCGGTACACGCCTCTTCTCGCGTGGTTGCTTCTACCAACCTCCTGGGATGGTTTCTTCTCCTTTGGCAAAGTTCTTTTCGCCCTCTCTGACGTGGTGGCCGGATGGCTCATCGCGAAAGCGCTCACGTCCTTTTACGGCATGAGCCCGCCACGCGCTCTCAAGTATGCCAGCGTTTGGCTACTGAATCCTATGGTTGCCAATATTAGTACGCGAGGTAGCTCCGAGGGTCTCCTATGTGTGCTAGTCATTGCCTTGCTCTGGGCTGTCTTGAACAGGAAGATCACTCTCGCCGGAGTACTTCTCGGGCTCAGCGTGCATTTCAAGATCTACCCCTTTGTTTACGGGCCATCAATTATCTGGTGGCTGGATGAAGAACGTGAAGGGCTGAAGTCATCTTCGCAAAAGCAAAAGCCAGAACAAGACGATCGAAATCTTCTTACCCACATCTTCAACTTCATAACGCCCTCTCGTCTTCTTCTCACTACCACTGCACTGGCCACCTTCTCCGGTCTCAACATCTCCATGTACATTCTCTATGACTTTCCTTTCGCGCAGCATACCTATCTGCATCACTTGACTCGTATTGACCACCGCCACAATTTTTCGCCCTACAGCAGCCTCCTTTATCTCTCCGCTGCCGGAGACATCCAGGGGAGCTTTGAGTCTCTAGCTTTCATTCCGCAGTTGCTTCTCTCGGTCGTTGTTATCCCGATTGTTTTGGCCAAAAGAAGCCTACCAGGTGCGATGCTAGCCCAGACGTTCGCATTCGTTACGTTTAACAAAGTGTGCACGAGCCAGGTATGCTTCTCCAATCTATTCCTACACTCTTCGTTCGCGCCGAAAATGTGAAGACTGACTTGTGTAAAAGTATTTCCTCTGGTATCTTATATTTCTTCCGTTCTACCTACCTTCCTCTTCGTTAATGAAGAACCCAAGGCTGGGCATTACAGTTACAGCTCTATGGGTCATCGCTCAGGTATGCATACGCCCTTTTTTTCTATTTATTGCTTCCAGAGTCAATGAGACACCACACCAGGATTGCACCCACAGTACTAACTAAAACACCAGGCCCTCTGGCTCCAACAAGGCTACTACCTCGAATTCCTCGGTTTGTCCAGTTTCGTGCCGGGATTGTTCCTCGCTAGTTTGGGTTTCTTTGCAGTTAATATTTGGATTTTGGGCATTATTATTAATGATGTCGCATTGGAGGGATGCTAAGGGACTAAGGGAAGAAGAATGCGAAGATGACAATGAACCCTAGAGTCTGATCGCTATGTATATTCTGCTCCTCTGGGCTCTAAGTGTTTTCTAGAGTGGGCTTCTAGATAGTTCGGGAGGTATATCATGCTGTATCTCTCACCGCTTAAACAACCATGTACACTATCATAATTGTTGTTCTTACCTCATCCAGGTGGGACACATCAATCGGGTTCGTCGCGAGTCGGCTGTACGCCTGTCTACATAGAATTATCTGCTTAGAACACCATCGTGAGTTTATTCCCACGTGCACTGCTATATAATCTAGATCTCTTTAGTTAAGTCTGGTTTCTCTGACCTCGTGGAAACTATTGCATGTTTTAGGGAAGTAAGACAAATCATCGCAATACCACATCTTCTTGAATGCACACGTCTAAGTAAAAGCAGAGACTGGTACAGCAATTACCATGAATCACCTTGCGATGGACTTGAAAAGGTTTTAGATTCAGTCCTCTTACTGCCATGTCACTAGGATAGTGCACTGCAGTATACTCCACTATAGCTATATCCTAACTAAACATACTCATTCAAACGGTATTCAAACGTACCCATATATTCCACCACAATATCCCCGTTCCCTACACCTAACACACACACCTAATCCATCCCACACTTCCACGACGACCACTACCCCCTCAAGCCAACTCCCCAACCAAAACCAATCTAAATCCCCCAAACACCCAACGGATCCTCCCCACCCCGATCCACCCTCATCCGCTGCAAAGTCTTCGCCCTCTTAACCAACGTCCCGACACAAATCGGCCCAAAGAGAGTGCACAGCGAGATCGCCCACACAATCACCAGATACGTCTCCGACGAACCACCACTAGAGCTGGTCCCGAAGATCCCCTTCGACTCGGCGAGCGAAGCAATTAAATAACCAACTTCGCCGCGGGAGACCATCGCCAGGCCCAGGATCGACGCCGGATAGAGGGATCTGGGCTTCGGTGGGAGAGTCGAGGTTGGTTGAGAGATTTGGGTTGGTTGTTCGCTGGTGACGGTTTCGTGTGCTTGGGTCGGTGTTGGTTGGTCTTGTGATTTGTCCTCGGGGTTTCGGGGGTCTTGATGTTGTTGTGTCTCTGTTGTGCCTTTCTTTTGCTTCTTGGAACCGGTTCGAGGACTCGCGCAGAACAAGACAACGCG